>NC_056712.1:18761506-18904006 GCF_018831695.1 Puntigrus tetrazona | reverse complement strand
ATAACAAAAAACGTGCCAGGGCTGACGTATTGAACCCGCGTTTTAGCATCACTCCGTGGACATTTCTCTGAAACCGCGTCGAAACGTGCAGCAAGGGACGTACAAACGGCACAAAAAGCGCCAAGGGGTACATGTTTTTATTCGACCAGGTCGGCTGACCTCGCATCTGTCCTCAAACGACACCGAACTGAATGTCCACATCAGCTCTAATAACACACACCAAACATCTTATTAAACGCACTGCTCTCTCGGTAACCTGGGCCGCTCGGCCATTGATTTGCTATAACAACAGCCGAATTACCCAAAGCTCAAGGCTCGGAGCGTTTCATAGCTCTGGATACATCGGCCCGGACAATTAGAAGGATATTGATGCGCGTTGCGCGTTCACCGGCGTCCCTTCGCGGCGCTCCTCTGAGGTGCATTCAAGCCCGTCACGTTGACAAAGTCAGTTCCGCCGGCGCAGGGAGGAAATCGTTCACTCTCAATGCTGAATAATAATGCCGTGTTATTCTAACACGGACCCAGCTGCCCCCGACTTCCTGTTTAAAAGCAGTCTTTTCAATTTATCGCACCTATTGATCTTCGGAAAGTTGCGGACCGAGAAGAAAGCCTCCAAACTTTCGGAGGTGATGAGGCATCAACACGCCATGTAAACAGGAGAGAAACTGCAATTATTGGAGAAGGATAATTTAGCGAAGCCTGCGTGAGAGGAGAGCGTGTGCTCATTAGAGGAGGAGAGCGAAGTCTGTCTCATGGAAACAAGCGACGAGCTCTATCATAATGCTCAGATCTGCTTTTAATGCTTTCGTACAGAGGTGGGCGATATGAGCGTTTTATCACGCATGAGTAATCATCATGACAAGCTGATAATGATATAGTTGTTTTTGCAGGACGTTGGTGAAAAAATGCCTTCGTTTGTACAGTCTGTAATACGTTTATTAACAATTTCAGCATTTATACATTTAGGTTTAAGTATATTAATAAACACGTGCGACCCTGGACCACAAAAGCAGTCGTAAGGGTACTTTTATTAAAGAAATTATAGGACAGGAATATATTATTATATATTATTTGAAAAATGCATATTACTAATCAAAAGTTAAGTTTCAATATATTCATGTTAGGAAATTTACAAAATATCTTCATGGAACATGATCTACGATTAACATCTTAATTTTTTTGCATGAAAGAAAAATGTATTATTTTGACAGATGCAATTTATTGTTGGCTATTGCTTCAAATACGCGCTACTTATGACAGCTTTTGTGATGCAAGATCACATATTTAATGAATATAACACATATATGATATCTATTTTATTTTATTATAATTTTTTTATTTACTTTTTTTATATTTTTAACATTTTTATCGTCCTTATTTAAAATGCTAAATAAAAATAGATTTTTTTCAGTACATTTTTATGATTACTGCTGAAAACAGTCGTTTTCTCGATTTTTGTGAAAAATGTGATTTCATATTTAATTATGGATTCTGTGATTAATCAAAGGCTCTTGCCTTTGATCCGTTTAATGTAATATCAGTTTAAATAAATAACTAAACCTTACTGACCCCAAACATTTGAACAGCACTCTGCATATGAAAATAATCAATAATTAATCAAAAAATACATCAACTGACATTAACAAATTGAACAAAAAAATGTATTAAAAGTCAAATAAAAATGTTCTAATTAATATTATTCAATCTCGCTTTCTCTTTATACTTGGTGTGCACGAAACAAAAGATGATTATTCAGAATAAACAAATAAATGAAGTCTGGTGTTAATATAAAATGGACAGTGCTAACTCCAAACTCTTGTCATTGGGGTTTCTTATGACTCTCGTGTCTTTTACAGCACATTTACTGAGCTATGAACGTGCTTGGAAACATACACTCGGTTCACAAGCTCTCATATCTATTGAGGTGTTATTAGCGGTTTGCTCAAATTCCTATCCAACAGCATCAATAATATTAAAAGTGATGTTTACCTTAATTTTTTAAATGACCATATTATTTCAACCTTTTGAATGCAGCGTAATAATCGGACAGCATGAATAGCGACTGATCCGACGCGTGTGAGAATACTGAATGAGCGGCGATGGCAAACAAAAAACCAGAATAATGAAAGCGCCATTATTTTCCAGGCTCACTAAAGCATGAAGATGCACCTAATGTAGAATAAATCTGCATGCACAAACACGCAATTAAAGGACAGACGCACGCATTGCAAACCATTAAGCCTTTTAAAAGTAGATGCCACGCTGAAAGAATGAGGAGAAGTCAGGTGCTTAAAGAAACCTTGAAGTGATGAGAAAAGGAAAGAGTGTGTGTGTGTGTGTGAATGGAACAAGGACTCACTTGAAAGCTCCCCCACACAGCACTAGACAGGAACGGGCCTAGTGTTGCAGAACCAGAGGAGCAGTTTGGAGGCAGAGGAGCAGCCGCTGGAGCAGAGGAGGACACAGAGAGGAAGAACAGGAGGAAGAGGAGGAGGAGGAGGAGAGAACAGGACAAGCAGGTTATTTCAGTCCTGACTGATTCATTGCATACTGTCAAACAACAACGAACACCATAGGAGAGAGGGTTAGAAATGTAAAAGGAAGGTTTGAGGGGTCTTATGCAGACCATACGGACACAAAAAAAAAAATCACTCAGTGATCTAAGGGGCTGTTTACTCTGGATACGTTCAAGCTTTTTCAGCATGTCTTGCAATGGGTTGCATATTTTTGGGATTACAGTTACAGTTTAAGCAGACCTGGACTGTTTTTGTCTATTTCACTGCACCTTGTCCACTTATTTCCAAAGGTGTCATGTGTCAGTGGTCACTAATTAACAAGCTGAAGGTCAGTGCTCATTTGGGATGGATGCATATATATATATATATATATATATATATGCAATAAACTGATCAATATCAATATGATCAAATACGTTTAAATGCAAGCCTGAAATGACAGACACATCGCAAGAAAACAGAGCGGAAAGAGAGAGAGAAAATGCAGTTTCAATGTAACAAAATGCAAATGTTATTCTCCGGGGTGTCGTATGTTATGCTGTAATGTAAGTTTATTCTCTGAGAAAGTCTAAGGTTGCTGTAATAAATGAAGAAGCTGGAAAACAACCGACCGAAGCGCATGTTAGTTAGGCGTGACGAAGAACAAACGTGGGAAACTTTGATACTCCGCGAGGTCAACGCTGGACTTTTTTTTTTTTGCTCCTAATGCACACAAAGTATTTGAGCGCTCCTGTATCTCTCGTTAAGAGATGAAGTTTATCCCGCTTTATGCAAAGTAAACACAACTCAATGAATGAGAACTCGGACACCCGTGACAGATTGCCGCGGTTTTTATGTACCGTGTAAACAGCTCTTTTCCTGCTTTTGAGTAGGTGACACTTAAAACACACAGTATCTACGGGTCCTCGTTTGTTGGCTTCATAATAGGCTCATAACATAAATTACTCAAACACAGATGCTCGGAGGACCCGAGAAGGATTGCGTGACTCACCGAGCCGCCTCTCATAAAGGTTACGGATCAACATTGGCTCTCCGAGCTGCCGATAAGAACACCGGTTATATATGTTAAAGCAAACAGCGCTGACGCTGAGACTCAGACCTCTGGAATGAAATCCTAAGCCCCGTCCTTAAGACGTCTGCCATCAATAAATACAAGTGCAAATCAACTATCCCTGCCTTAAGTCAGGCGTAATAAAAAAAAAAAAAGTGGGCAGATGCACTCCGCCAGCTGTGAAGGACCCTTGGGTGATAGAGCTAAAATACTGTTTTATATTTAACACTTGAATTCAATAAAAACACTGTATATTAAGAATATTACCAATCTGTGGTAGATTAGTTTGCATTGTCAAAAACGGTCAAAAAACCCCAAATAATTTATTAATTTAGAGATTATATTTTACTGGTACATAAAGCCTATATTTAGAATTATTTTTGTAATCTTGGTTTCATGACAATTATGCAAACTTCCTTCATATTTTCATTAAAGTAACGTGCAAAAAAATTATACTATTATCGTATTTAATTGTTAGTTATCGCACACAATAAAAATAACATTATGAGTTACTCTTTTTTTTACATTTTTGATTCTTAATTGAATACAGTGCAATAGAAAAAGCACGAGAATATTTCTTGTACTCTTTATTTTTATTCTTGCTTTAGCGTATACACAATAAAAAATAGAATATTTGTATTGCTCCATTATTAATGAATGAATTAACTTAATTGTCGTATACAAAAAAAAAACGGCGTCGTGGCGCACTACTAAAACGCTGCTGAGAATAATTCTACAATAATGGGAACCAAAACCCGTTACGCTAGTGAAACTTTGACGGGAATCGGGTTTAAATGTGATGCAAATAAAGTTAATTTCTTGTTTGGATGAATCCCAAATCGAAGCGATTAATAAATGTGAATCTATACAAATATTTAGCAAATTCTTAACGTCGTAATCATTCATTGTAAAAGCCATAGGAGTGTGTGTACAGATAATCTCACACGCTAAAAAAAATGACAGATATCGTTTCCTTCTGTGTTTGATCTGCCTGTCAGTCCTGGTTTCATTCGGAGGAAGTTTATTTTCGAAGAGCAAAGCACTGGAGGCGCTGCTCGCCCGTGTAAGAGCTGACATATGTGCGCTGTTGTTTCAATCCGAGGTTTGCTGAGCAAAACATCCTGTCCCGAGTGAGACGGTGTCGAGAGATCGCTCATGCAAGATATCATATGCTTATCATCAAAATCCAGAGCCAAGAGCGGGAAAGTACTTCATCGAGCGCAAAACCAAGACGAGCCCGTAGACGTGACCCTCCGTTACTTGACACGGAAGAGTCATAATCTAGTCATAATCAGTTAAGGGCCGTTCACCTCAACGTGTAAAAACTAAAAGCAATAAACGTTTGATAACCGTTCAAATTCTGAGTATGGACCACAATCACAGCGATAACAACACAGAGGAAAGATACCGGAAACAACGACTGCCATTCAGATTAACTTCATAGAAACAGTTGATCAAAAAATGGTACATTTTCTGGAAATGCAGTCATTCTCAGGCCATCTGAGATGTAGATGGGGACAGGGTTTCTGGGGATGGGATTCCTTCGTTGGAACAAGATTAGGAGAAACGCAGCTTTATATGTAAGCTAAGCAACGAATGCTCTGCAGTGAATGGGTGCCGTCAGTCCAAACAGCTGATTAAAACAGCCCACCGAAATTTGCATTCTTCATTTTTTGAAAAAACAATGCATCGTCAAAGTGTTTTGAGTTTAAACCCTTGCTTTTGGATACATCAAGTCCACAATCTATAATGTCGAGTGAAAAAGTCATCTTGTCTGAACCAGGAGACAAATATGCACAGTGATAATAGAAGTAAAAAAACACATTAGTTTCTCAATAGGTTCCATAGTTTTTGTTTTATTAACTGTATTTTTTTATTAATTCACATCAAGGTGTATGCCGTCCGTGTCTTCTTATTTTCATATTCGTTTTGGAAATAAATGTTACACGTTTCATAATTATTCGTTCCTGTTTTTGTTTTTTACAGATTTTTAGTATAGCCTACCAATTTAAACACAACTCATAACAAGTTAGTTGTTATTTTTTATATATTTGGCGTATAGCATGGTGAATCTGTACTGGTTTTGCTACTAAAAGTTGCCGTTGCCGTTGTTGAATTGCTGCTAATGTAAAAGTGCAAGTAAAAAAAAAGTTTTTTTAAACCAAGGCTATTTAAAAGCGGAGGAAAGTGAGGGAATGAGAGGAAATCCAAACAAACTAAAAGCAAACTACTGCTTGTCACAACCCTACAGTAGACAGACTTTTTCCACAAAGAGGAAGCATCATTATGGATTATAGACTCATATTTTGGCCAAAACCAATGGTTTAAAGTTAAAACCTCTTAATGATGGATTTGTTTCTTATAAACACAGCTTTTTGTTTCTCAAGACATTGAAAAATGTTTTGCTTTAATTATATATATATATATATATATATATATATATATACTGTATAAATTTATTATGTATAAATAACACACACATATAGTTCATATTTTGAAAATATTTACGCTTAATATTCTTATATTTTATATTATATTTAAATATACTATTATATATTAATGTATAAACATTATACATTTTCCTTAAATATAATATATATATTATAATATATATATATATATATATATATATATATATATATAATATATATATATTATATATATATATATATATATATATATATATATATATATATATATATATATATATATATATATATATATATATATATATATATATATTAATATATATATATATTAATTACTTTATAGTTATCATTAGTCTTTACGTGATCCACAATAGAAAACACCTTAATTTCTCTTGATAAAATCCAGAGCTCGATATCAGTGTAAAAAAATGTAGATGCAAGCTTGACTGTGTTATAGGAGCTGCAGACAAGTATCATAACTTTAAAATATGAGGCATGAGTTCGAACAGGCATCGGTTAGAGCGTAATACTCTATTAGACTGATTTTGAGTTTGCTGATGACGTACACAAAACCCCGCTGTCATCAGTATATCTGCGTGTCGTGCTGAGAAAAAAAAAACCCTGCGTCTATCACTGCAGACAGGACTCGCTCGTGCAGACATGCATGTAATCCGTCTCTCACTGAAACTCATATATCACTGCAGCTCAAGCGCGGCTAACGCGGAAAACTGCTGTTGGTTTTAGTAGTAGCGCCACCCGGCCGTTATATAGCTAACGTTTGCTTCTCACGCACACTGTGTGCTAAAGCTTCTCTAAACCTTACGAGCTGCCTTGCTGGATCCGAAGCGCTCCTCACCTTTCAGCTGACGACTGAGCTTGACAGTAGCATAATGCTAAGCTAACAACACTACAATTACAGCCTCTGCCTGTCATGTCTAGTTAGGAAGAGCGCTAGGTTTTTAGCGTACAAGTGACACTTCTGTTAAAGTCAAGCTTGTACAGTATAACTAGGCCGCTCTGGTTTTGTCATCTAGACGCGGTGTCAGGATGAGGATAAGACTAATCTTTCAGCAGGAGATGGCTTTAAAGTGAAATGTGCTGACTGCTTTATCGTGATGTGCCCTCAGTTGTCTGAAGGATTGATATCTCAAGTGAACAGCAGCAGACTGCGCTGAGGCTCGTGTGTAAGATGTAGGTTTCACGCCTCCTCAAACCTGATTTCAGGTCCTGCTCAATGCCCTCATCTCTCACACACCGCTAATGTGCTGAATGCATGATGCATTTATGGGTCAATGACGAATAAGGATGTCCAGGACGCTGGCAAGGTGAAATCCTTTAGAAATCTGCTTAAAGGCATGCCTGCGCAAAGTTATTAGGAATTACATATTTGAGCTTATTTGGAAAAAGAGATAACTCGGTTTTTAACTATTTTTACCAATACTAAAATAAAAAGTACTAACTAGCTAACACAACAAAACACACAAACATATGATAACATAATAAAAAATATTTTTTATGAATATTTATATATAGATAAATAGGTATGATTAATCCTAATCATTTCATTGATTCAATATAATTTCTTTTTTTTTTTTTATAAAATATTAATTTATTAAAAATTACTGATTCATTTTCTTACAATATAAGATATCTATCTATCAATCTATCTATCTATCTATCTATCTATCTATCTATCTATCTATCTATCTATCTATACTGACAATTGTTTGGCAGACAAAAATATTTTTAAGATATGTAATATTTATTTAATGTTATTTAAAGTTGCTTAAAATAATAATAATAATAATAATAATAATAATAATAATAATTATTATTATTATTAATAATAATAATAATAATAATCATGGCAATATATTTATGTCTACTAATCATTATTAAGTTTAGTTTTTGGGAATTTGAGCATTTTGTGAAATTTGTATGTTTTATTTTCATTACTCAATGTATTTATTTTTGCAAAACCCAACACACAGATTTTAGCACGATACTTCTAAAAACACCAAAATTACCTATAATTCAGAAACTGAATGTTTATTATAAAAGATGATGTATTTAACGGTCCGTGTGAATTGAATTTTTGATGCATTTTTCTAGACAAATACAAAATGAGCGTCACATCACTGACTCATATATAATAGCCCTGCGTGTTTATTTTTGGAGATTTTCATCCTCATTAAGCCAAGCATAATTTCTGAAATATACCTTAATAGAGGTGATTTACAGCAGGCTGTTAGAGCCAGAGACCTCAGCCCAACACAAACTGTAGACATTACATGCACTTCTCTGCCTGGCCTTCATAAAAGCATCCTCATAAAACCGAAATATGTTTTGAATGAGATGTATGTGCCAGAACAATTACGAATCCACTAGATCAGGTACAGTGCTGATGTTAGATTCATGACTCCGCATTTCTCCTCAAGCAAGTGCTAACTCGGTGAATATTTCTGCTTTCCATGTGCTTCATCGGTTAAACGGCAGGGATCGAGATGAAGCTGAATAACTCAACGGAGAGAAAAAAAACGTTAAAATCTGAGATGCTTTTAGTGAACGTGAAGTAAACGGCTGTGTTTGAGATCCTCCGAATCAAAAAATACCAGAAAAGAATGCTTTTATGCGTCGTGTATATAGACGCTACCACATTCAAACGATGCTCAGTCAGTGTTTGACAATGTTAAAGTAGGATTTACAAATGAAACCCTAGCTATTAATCCATTAATCTGCTCAGGACAAGCAATAAACTGATAAGAAACAGCAGAGTCATGCATGTGATCATTAATACCTGACCTACATCGCTACTGATAAAGTAAAGTAATGCAGCTGAAGGCCATTATTAACCACACCACAAAACAAATTAATGTATGTATACATACAGTACATATATATATAGAGAGAGAGAGAGAGAAAGAGAGAGATTTTATCAGTCTAGTATGCTTGAAGGATATTCAGCTCTCTCAGATTGTAATCCATAACACTATGAGAAGCCTGTTGTGGATCTTGGCATTATGACAGAATTTGGGAGTTTAAGACGACGTGAAACTAAATACTGTGACAATTTTCAACAGCTTACCCTGAGGGGACGGGATCTAGAGAGCTGGAGTCAGTGCACTGGTGCATTATTGTTACTGTACCAATATTTCCGACAATGGCAACTACGGATGTTCGAGATTGAGCACTTTAACAATAAAAAAGCCAAATAATTGGATGTTGAACAATAAGATGGCGTCAAGATGGTTTTACCACAAAGAGTTCAATGCGTTGTTTTTGCATACAAGTTGTACGAATCTAATAATAATTCGTATGATTATCATTGCTATTTGATGATAATAAATGATAAAAGTACTTGTGCAGTTGTGATCTCTGGGCTGGTGGCAGCTCGCTTTTTGTCTTTGATAAAAACATCAAAATTAATGTTAAACACATGAAAACTTTGAATAGATATGAGAAGGCTTTTCCAGTCTCGTTCTGCAATATGTTTTTGTATAAATGCATAGAACAAGGCATTGCCTCGTTGAATGGTTTATCTTCCGGCGCTGACCTTTAACAAGCAATCGTTTTGAAGGAACACCTGAATCCACGTTTGATGGGTTCATTTAAAGACAGAACCCAGAGGAGCCTCCGATACCCAGATGAGCTGAGCATCTCCATGTTGAGCTGCGGGTGAATTACTGAATAATTAAGACGGAAGACAGGAGGCCTGCGTGTCGTCTGTGTTAATCTGCCTGGATCCCGAAACTCAATCGCCTGCCTCCAGCGTCTCCAAAGCAGCTGCCCCTGAGATCCCAGCATACTTCACTCCAATGTTTATCAGCCAGATTAACATGTTGACAGCCCCGCCATTTGGAAACAGTTCCATGATTTATGTCCCGGGCAGCTTTCCAAAGGGCTGTGAAAAACAAAGAGCGGTAGGACAAACTGGAGAGCCTTTACGGTCATTTGCACAGCTCGATCTGGACCCGTTTTCAGTGGGACATGTTTAGACAACAACTTCTGTGGTGGAGAGGCCTTTGAAGACGTTCAAGCATCTGCGGGTCCCTCTCTGATACTGTGTGTTTGTGATATCTGTAACACTTTATTTTGATACTCTAATGAAAGTTAGTTGACGTGTAAGTGTAAAGTTACTTATAGTCAACAGGCTTAAGGGACCATCAACATAAAGTGCAACAGGGATGGCTTGTTGTTTTTAACGCGATAGTGAACAGCTTATGCAGAGAAGCGTGAAAATGCATGAAAAAAATGCTGACATCGGATGAACTACGTGCTTGTTTAGTTTAAGCTGCATTAATGATTTCGGTTTAAAGTGATAATAGACGATGTTTGTACTATTGGGAACAATGGAAGCTGTTAAGTTCACGCGTCCCGTAGCGGAGCAGCAGTTTCAGCAAACATCCTGTTTGCATTGTCTGCAGCTGATGAAGCAACTGAAACTGCTGTTACATCAAGATGAATTTTATTGAATTGTCCAAAACTGTCTTAATGTTTATAAAGACGCCTCTCAAGCGTGCATTTATTTCATTAAAATGAAATAAGAGTTTGAAATTTAATTTATTCCTTTAATGAAAAGCTGATTTTTCAGCATCATTTCTCCAGTTTTTAGTGTCACACGATCCTTCTAATATTGTAATTTATAATCAGTGTTTAATCAAAGTTGTGCTGCTATACAGTAGTCAACATTTTAAGTGGATCAAAAAAGTCCTATGAGAAGAACGCATTTTGGTTATAGGTTTTAGGACAACTGCTGAAAATTTTTGATAGTTCAAATGTTGACTCTATATATATATATATATATATATATATATATATATATATATATATATATATATATATATATATATAGCTAAAAAGAGCAGAATTTATTCAAAATAGAAATCGTTAGAAATCATTCAAAAGTTTGGGGTCAGTATGTTTTTTTAAAGAAATTAGTACTTTTATTCAGCAAAGGACATGTTAAAAAGTGATAGTAAAGACATGAATTGTTAGAAAATATTTTTAATAAAGGTTTTTCATTTTACTTATTTATCAAAGAAACTTGAAAAAAGTTTTTAGAATTGTATTCATATTTCGTATAATAATGTTCATTACTTTAAATGATAATACTATTTCACAATATTACAGTTTTACTGTAAACTTGATCAAATAAACGCAGCCTTAGTAAATAAATAAATATTCTTTCAAACATCTTACAGATTCCAAACTTTTATATGTTGGTGCATGCATTTATTTAAGTGTAAAGCTTAAAGAAAAAAAAAAAGCATACTTTCACCCTTAATTTATGGAGTCTGGAAATGGAAAAAATGGCTTGGAGGAAAAGGCAGCGGTAAATTGCGACATGATGGCTGTGACATGTAAATGACAGTGACACGCCACTCGGTAATTGCTGCTCCTCTAAGACTCGCACTGTTGACAGCGCAGTGTGTCTCATTCCCATGAATCATTTGGTCCGAGTGCTCATGGAGAGACCTGGAGCAGAAAGGACACTGGACACTGTCAAAACACATTATTATGACCATGTCAAACTAAGGTGTCGCAGATAAGAGAAACGGCAAGGGACTTCTGTGTGGGTGAATCTCACAGAGAAAAGTTTTCAAAAGAAAAAAAAAAAAGATCCAATATATTCATTAAAATGGCAATTAGGGCTTTTAAGATTATCTGAGTGAAACATTATTTACATGACATTTTTCTTCCAGATCATTTTCAGCAGCAGGATCTAAAAAGATTTGAAAGTAGAAAATAGTCATAATAAAAAGATTTGAAATTCAGCAGAGCAACAAATACTGTAATGTAGGCTATTATTTAGAAGTTTGGGGTCAGGAATATATATATATATATATATATATATATATATATATATATATATATATAAATATTTATCACTTTCCACAAATATTTATTTTTTCAACATGAATGATAATCAGAAATATTTCTTGAGCAGCAAGGATAAAGGATCATGTGACACTGGAGTAATGATAAAAATAACTAAATATGTTGAATATAAATAAATTGCAGCGATATTTCATAATATTACCGTTTTCTCATATTTATGATCTAATAAATGCAGCCTTGGTGAGGATAAGAAATTTTTCATGATCACTAAAACATCTTATTGCCCTAAACCTTTGGTATAAGCCAAAGTCATTTTCACATTCATGTGCCAAAACGCAATTACGATCATACTTTACAATTTAAACGTGCACTACATATTCAAATGTACTTAACTGTCATGTAAATAATGTCAAAATAGCGTGATAGCTTTCGTTTATTTAGCTCCCTGACGGTTTTCAGACTCAGCCACGTGTGACGTCACCTCTGCCGACCGAATTCCATCGAACTGATTTCCATTACTTCTGGGAGCAACTTCCATTTCACCCGTCCTCTTTAAAATGCAAAAACCAAATGCTAGATTAACGAACGCATTAAGGCTGCAGTGTACAGTGAGATGGCCAAATACAAAGACATTGCCTAAATGGGGGTAATCTATTGGTGTTTCCATGGAAACAGAATCCACAGATCTCTTTTGAGAAAGCGATTTAAAAGACTTGTAACATGATTAGAATGAGAAGAAACAGAACACCGATATACAGAGTGAACTGTAATCAGGAGGCCAAAACTATACGGACTCAAATTAAACTTTGCACATCTGGGACATTTTTTGCATCCTTATTTTCTGTCAAATAACTCCAATAAAGTTTTTGAAACGACCCCCTCCCCGTTTCTAATTTTTGCAGAACTGGCAATGTTTTACAGTTTCCAGAAATCTAAGAGAAACCCCAGTAATGTGCAACAAAGTTAAGCTGCTGACACAGTTTTTCTTCTCTTCCCAGCAGGCCCACCCCTAAATGTCACCGACAAACCATGCATAAAAGCGCTCTTACCTAAAAAACAAAATGCCAAACTCTAATCATAAATGATTGAAAAAATAAATCAGTCATCTATTATTGATAACAGCCTTTGCTTGCTTGAATTTACTGAGGCTCAAGTTCTGCATTAGAAAAAAATAAATAAAAAAAATCACAATAACCGATTCAAAAAAACACATCTGATTCTGAAACGAAGCTTTAGGAGCACAATTAGCAAGACTAATGTAACCTTATGTAATGCTGTACACAATGCTTGAAAAAACTAATGAATGTTTGCTTGGTCTGCCATCAAAAAAAAAAAAAAATAATAATAATCTTTACTCACAGGAAAAAAAATGAAATGAAAAACGGTCACACTGCCACCATGTATGCCTTTCAACTACACAATATGCTGCAACATATTATTGTTTTTTTTATATATACGCCCTTCATTCAGCATACAGTACGTCTTTTTTCCACGTCAGGTTGCATTAATAACAACGGCCACATCCTTGCATTCTAGATTTCCCTCGAGGGATTTGACCAGCTGGCTTAAATCTTTAATCTTCGCTGAAGAACATGCTAGGTTTTGTGGTTATAGCCTGAGAGAGCTGTCCTCCACTGACCCTCATCCTCTGATCCACACGTCTCCTCCATCAGAGCCGCCACTGACATTGTACATTGGCTACTGCGAAACTGTATTATGCAGCAAAATTATACTTTCAAACTCATTTTTGCTAGCTTTATGCGGGCAAATGGGATACTACAAAAACGACCCAAACCTCTCAATAAAATATTTCAGCTGAAATGGGAATCCGTGCATCCTTGATATTGCCCTTTCCCGTCAAAATGACCATGACTCAGTTTGGAGAGAAATATGCACCGTTCGTAAGCAAAAAGGCAAATTCAAATCAAATATGTGAGTGGATTTTGACGTGAGAAGAACAACTGGGAGCAACTTTTTTAGCGATAATGGATGCATGTTTTAGCAGGAAGCAATAGTTTATAGTTGAAATGCCTTGGTAATGGGTTTGTTTCTTACAAACACAAAGCTGATGGACTGGAGTGATTTGGATTATCGTGATGTTTTTATGAGCCGTTTAAACTCACTCTGACGGCACCCATTTACTACAGAAGATCCATCGGTGAGCAACTGACGTAATGCTACATTTCTCCAAAACTGTTCCCATGAAGAAACATACTCATCTGCTTCTTGGATGGCCTTAGGGTGATAAATATTTCAGCAAATTTTCTTTTCCTTTAAAAAGGGCTTGTTTACTTCCACGGTCAGTAAGAGAGTGGAAAGTGTACATGAATTACTATTTTTGGCACCAAAGACATCATAAATGGACCCTTGTAAAATAATAATAATAACAATAATAATGAATATTCTGACAGTACATGGATGGACTTTTGGGCAATCTTTGCACCACAGTCTTGTAGCACAGAAAAATATCCGTTTTAGAGAAACAATAAACTTTCTGTTTCTGAGAAAAGTTTAAAAATAAAGCAGACGGGGAGTTTAAGAGTTCTAGCAGACGTACGGTCTAAGTGAATAAGTTTGGTTTTATGTTCCCACGTGACGCATAACAGCCGTCGCTTCAACACACAGATGTTCACGGTGCGCTCTTTTCTGAGTAAATGCTGCTAGGTCGAAGAGGTGAGCAATCTAGAAAGGTCAGGTGAAGTAGTACAAAAGGAAGAAAATTACACCTGACAGTCAATGTAAAAGGTGTACAAAGCGAGACGTGGACTTCTGCTTTGCTGCCCATTGCTCCAAGAACTTGTACAAATGACCACCAGACATCCAACATAAAAGTCAATACAACAATCAAAAAACCAAACGTGTTAATATACGAGAATGAATCAATCCAGAAATCCTGTACGTTCCTCAAAGCAAACACCTTTAAGCGGGCTTTTATATTAGGTTTGAGTTTGATTGCTCTTTCTGCTCCCAATTTAGCAAATTTAGCATAATCAGAAAAAAACAACATTCGCATTATCAAAACACCAAAAGTGCTAGTTTGAAAGCACTGTATATTAAAGATGGATTATGGTACCAGGATTTTTTAAAAAATATCTATTAAATTATCAAAAAGAAAAAGTGTAGGATGAACGCTTATGCATCAGTTTATTGGTTGGAGTTTTGAATTGTGGCCAAAAAAAACAAAAATGGTTGCAAACAAAAAACATATAGGCAGCCTATATGGAAAACCATTTACAGTAAGATCTATGACATGCATTTAAAAAACAGATTTATGCAGACTAAACTAAGTCAATGTCGACATGTTATACTGATTCATTTTAGCAGATTTTACTAAAGTTAATTCATTTTATTGTATTTTTCCTTGCCAAGGCTCATTTGAAATATACATGCCTCAACCAAAGCTTCTGCAAGACCGTTTCTACACTGTACTGTAGTGTATGTGCGAACCATTCTAGTTGAAATGAACAATAGAAGCGGTAAAACATTTATTCCCAGACTTCAAAACAATTTTAACATGCCGTGAGATCGAAAACTCAATCCTTCTGTACATTAGCATCACATGTACAGCTTCACGTTTTCTAAGGTTGCACTTGTGAGCAGAAGTGCTCCGGTATAAATACAGTAAAGCTCAACAAAACAGCTCAAACTTTGCTTTTGCTAATACTATCAGGTAGGTTTAGTGTTGACTTTAGTGTGTGTTATTTTCCTACAATAGATAGAGCATTAACCTTTAGCGACTATCCCTGGACATTTGAATTATGAACTGCTGCAATGCGTACCTGAAGCAACGTAATAGAAACACTGCAATATGTCCCTGTATCAGTGTAATAAACACATGGTCATGTACTGAATGCACATTTTAGCTTCATTCTCAATTTGAAACTGCAGCAAAACATGCAATAAGGTAGGCTATGTAACATCATTGTTGCAGAAATGCTGCCACTAACACATATGTAACCCTGAACCACAAACCATATTTATAGCAACCTGGTCTCATAAAAATACGTACCTCTGTGCACATTTTGTGCAATTATTACGTACCTTACTGAATGTTTTGCAACAGTTTCAAAGAGAAACGTCCACTGAGTTGTGCAAAAACACAGGTTCAATATGTTAACCCTGGCACCTTTTTTCAATTATTGATACATTTTATTTGATATAGGTATGTATTGCGGCGGTTCCGAATCGAAACATCCGAGGACTGTTACTAAAATTTAATGCTCTATCATATTCCCTTCACCAAATCCAACCCTAAACCTACCCTATGGTATTAACCAATGCAAAACTGATATAAAAAGGTATTTGTTGATGCAACCGTATCATTTTAACTTCCTTTTGCACAGATTTGAACTGTTTTGCTGAACCGTAGTTACAAAGGATCCAAACCAGAGCATCTTTGAGCCACCGAATAAAGCTACCGTCTATGAAAACACATAGACATGAACCTGGATATGTGTGATGCTAACATTCAAAAGCATCAGTTTTCAAATCTTCCAGCATATTAATATTGTTTTGAAGTCATAAGATACTCCAAGTAATTTTGTGAAATTGGAAACTGAAGTGATATGTACTTGTTGGGACCAATTTTTTAAATAGGCCAAATATCGTCTTACCCTAACAAACCATACATCAACGGAAGCTCATCTATTCATCTTTTAGATAAAAAAAATTACGTTTATGACTGGCTTTGTGGGACCATACAGCATGGGTTGATGAACAACGTTACTGTTTCTGACCACAATCTGTTCTCGTTTCAAATGCAACCGCATCAGAACCACTCTGGTAACTATAACACTACTCTCACTTACTTCAGGACGTGTGTGGAGCCGTTGATCTGCGTGGCCGTGCAGGTCGTTCCCGGGCCCAGGATGGAAGGTCGGCGGTAGCGCTTGTGTCCGCAGCAGAGAATGATGAGGAAGGCACGACGAAAGGACTTGTTGAGGAAGGCGTAGAGGATGGGGTTGAGCATGGAGTTGATGTAGCCCAGCCAGAGACAGGCCGCCCACAGCTGCTCAGGAACACTGTAGTCTATGAAGGGGTCCACCACGTTCGTGATGAAGAAGGGGGCCCAGCACAGGCAGAAGCAGCCCATGATGATGCACAGAGTCTTGGCCGCCTTGGTCTCGGTGCGCATGCGGTGGTTGCGCTGGTGGTCCGCGCTGTCGGCGTTCCCCGCTCCTCCGGCCCGCTGCAGCATGCTGATCTGCCGAGCGTGTTCCCGCGCCGTGACGTAGATGCGCTGGTACGCCAGCACCATCAGGATCAACGGTAAGTAGAAGGCCACGACCGAGCAGGTCAGCGCATATGGCTTGTTCACCATAAACACACACACCGTGGAGTTGCCAGAGAACTTCCGCTTCTCTATCTGTCAAGAGGGGATGTTGAGATATTCAGATTACACACACACACACACTAAAGAATGTAAACTGTTACAAATACACATTCCATTTACATTTTAGTCTCTTTTATCCAGAGGGACTTACAATGAAGACAATAGAAGCAGCCAAAACCAACAAAAGAGCAACATGACAAGTCTCAGTTAGCCTAATGCGGTGCATGTAGTACTTACTTAAAGTAGATAGAATACAGAAAATAGGATAACACTTTACAATTTGTTAACATTAATGTATTAACTGTCATGAACGAACAATGAACAATATATTTATTACATTATTTAGTCATCTTTGTTAATGTTAGGTAATAAACTGAAATTCATTGTTTGTTTGTGTTAGTTCACAGCTTGTGAATTTAATAATGCATTAGTAAATGCTGAAATTAACGTTATCAGTAAATGAGGTAGAAGTATAGTTCATTCTTAGTTCATGTTAACTAATGCAGTTAAACGACAAACCTCATTATAAAGTGTTGCTGAAAAATACATTTTAATAAATTTTTTCATAAATTCCAAAAGAGTTTTCTCAGCAGTGCAGTTGAGGAAACTTTTTTTGTTTTTAACCGAAATAATGATTTTTCCCGTTGGTTCTTGGAGAAGTTTTCAAATCTTAAGAACGTTTTTCCACAATAAAAAGAGGCTTTTGTGCAGCATAACGTTAAAGGTTCGTCATAGAGCCGTAGATGCCAAAAAAAGAAGATTTACTCTCATTTTTGTTTTTTTAAAGCACCTTTTAGTAAACAGTTTAAAAAAATAATAAAAAAATCACGTGAAGAACATATTTTCAGCAGAATTTGTTTCAGATTGGGGGAATAGGGGAATACTGTGAAGCTGCTTTGAAAACTATCTGTATTTTAAGTTACTTTTTTCATAGACAGTAACTTTGCTTTAAAGAACTACGTCAACTAACCCTCATTAGCGCATGATTAGACAGCTAGAATAAGTTGATATGCACTTGTAAAGTGACTTATAGTCAGTAAGACGTCTGTTGATTGAGCATCGAAATGAAGTGATAGCAGGCATTAAGCAGACAGTCTACTAATACTCTCCTAAGTTACTTATACTTAGCAGAACGTCTAAGGTGAACTGGAAATAAGGTGTTTGCAAATTGTATGAAGCTTTATATAAATAAAGGTGACTTTAAAAACAAAAATCCACCATAAAGAACCTTTTGTGAAATGGAATATTAAAGATTCTAATCACAGATTCCAATAAAGAACTTTCACTTTTAAAAGTGTAGCAAGTCCTTTCACTAGTTTTCAGTGCTCAGCAGCTTCTCTGTCTGGATCCGTTCATTAATATTCAGCTCCGTGTGTCTTTGGCTTCAGGAAACGGTCATTTGAGGAGACGTTTTAAGAGCAGAGGTGACCGCTTACAATACTTCATCTGGTCAAACACGAGCACCTTCGGCTAGAGGGCATGAGTCTGCAAATATCTTAGCTCCCAAAATGCACTATTTAAGGACTCTCAGCCCTCCGCATTGATAAAAAATGGGGTCACTAAGATTTTTATTTTTATTTTTCATTAAGCAAGCACACACGAGTGGAAGACGTAAATTCATGCTGAGCGGCAAATCAGCATATTACAATGATTTCTACAGTGACACCGAGAATTAAGGTTTGCCTCACAGAAATAAACTACATTATAAAATATATTGCAATGGAAAAAGTTGTTTTTTTTACTATAATAATATTTCAGGTTACACTTTATTTCGATAGTCCTGTAAAGTTCCTGTAAAGCTTCTTTGCAATGATTTCTATCATAAAAAGCGCTGTATAAATAAATTTAATTGAACAGCACACTTTAGACATTCTACTAACTAACTACTAACTAACTTATAAGTAACAGTAAGAAGATAGAAGATATTGAGCAGAGTCTACTAATACTCTAATGACTGCTGGTTCACAAGCAGTTGCAAAGTTACTCACTTTTAGTCTAAAATGTAGTATCAAAATAAAGCGGTACCAAATTTATTGCATTTTTAATTTAGTGAGAATAACTTTAAAAACATAAACATAAATTCTACTGACCCCAAACTTGCACATCTTAAACATTTTTATAACGTTTTATATGAAGAGCACGCTTCACATGTTTCGTGATGTTTGGCTGGATAAGCCAATTAAAAGCCACAGAGAACAATGCCCTACAGTTATCCCATCGAACTACGTTCCAGTTAGAAATGTTATTTTATTTAATTAAAGCGCAATTAGTGACATACATCAGAAAAACAGCGGTTAACCCCACAATTAACATGAACAGCCGAGGCTAAACGTCGGTAAGCGAAGAGAGCTTGATGAGAGAAATAAACACTGATATTTTTTAAATCTGATCTAGAGCGGTGAGAGTCATAAATTAAACGCATACTTTTTTTTTTTTACAAACAGCCTACTGATTTGATCCACAGAGGGAAGTATCATGATGAGAGCTATTAATCACTGTTCATCTGCGTCTCTCTCTTGTCTGCTCCTCCCAACGCTCTCAAATCATAACACCGAGCCCTCCGAGCTCTAAACCCAACACCAACACCATCAATAATACAAATAAAAAAAACGGCAAACATATTTCACACCTCTATAAGGCTTTTTTTTTTTTAATAAGCTGGACTTTGGCCCATGCTATCATAGATATTCAATATCAAACCGCTAATTAGTTCCTTTGAGAAGAGCTTTTGGAGGAACGAGGAGCTTGACTCATTCACGTCTGTGAAAATGTGAAGTATAGGTAGCCGTTAATTGAATGCCCGTGAAGACGGCAGAATGCCAATTATTTACTTTGAATAGAATACCAATTCATCTGGCCAATTATATGCTATCTTTTTTTCAGTTTGAAGGAAGCCACAAACTATTATGTTATATGTTGTGTTCTATAACTATTATTATGTCTTAAATTGTATTTTAGTGGAATATTGGTGAAACGCTGTAAACTTTTATCCACAGAAAGGTTAAAAAGGATGCAGATGAGTAAACGAAGTGAACCCAGCATACAATGTTTACTGTAATCCAATATTGTGATAAGAATTTTATTCCAATTAATTACGTAGCTACATCTGTTTATTTACTTTGCGCCTTTTTTAATTATTAGCTTTTCATCAACTCACAAAACTGGGAAAGCTTGCATTGCATACATCTAGCTACAGTTACCAAAGATTGAAAAAAAAATATGGTGTCACATGAAACTCGTGAAACATTACATTTACAGCAAGCACGAGGAAATCGTTTCCTTTCTCCAGCGTGACTTAATTACGGTCAGTCTTCACCCAGGGCCATTTTTGTTTGTGTGCTGCTATGTAGTGGATTAAGTTCCCTACCTGAGACGGTCACATTTTATTTTCTCCTCAATCATCTCGCCCCTCAAAACTGGCCTTAACATGCTTCAAATGCTTTTCTAGACACATGCGCAGTGGCTTGGCTTCTATGCATGGATGCATAATTGCCTTTTGTACGATGCGAGCGGAGAAGTTTCCCTCGTAATCACTCCCTGCGCCTTTTATAAGGCATTTTAAGAATCTACGCTTGCCCTGATTGCAAGGTTAGAGAATCAAAGAAACATCATTATTACAAGAATTAAAGTCAGACTGCCTTCGCAAACATTATCAGCACGAACAGTCGGGCCATCTGATGGATGTGACTCACCAAATCATTTATTCCAATACTGTTCCAGCCTTGCATTATGGGTAGGAAGGAAATAACGGTTGGGATAATCCAGCATCCTCCGATCATTAGAGCCACTCTCAGCGGTGTCATCTTATTCCTGTAAACCAGCGGCTGGCAGCAGATGGCATAGTACCTGGAGGGAAAGGTAAAGAAACAGCATGTTGAACATTCTTCATTTCTCCGGCCAAATAATACATACAAAAAAAATTAATGAAATTACTGTTTGTAATACAACCAGAGCCTTATGCTTTCTTGGAAAAAGCATTTTTAATATGCATGTGAAAGGCAACAAGCTTGAAAAACCTGAAGGATGACCTGTCAGTGGCCCTGACTGACAAAATGTCAGCCAATCGAGCATCTGGAAGACTGATTCTGTCAAGCTGCTAGAGCTTTTTAACCTTTCTGATCCGCTTTTCTAATCAGCTCAAGGTTGCTGGTGAGATGACACTGAAGGTGCAGCTAGCAGCTGAAATGTATAATGCAGACCAAGTATTGTAGAGCGTTGTTTCTCTGGCCTCTCTTTCTCAGACTCGACGCTCATGCGGGTTGCCAGATTGAGGATGCACAACAGGGAAGGCAAGTTTTTTTTAAGTTTAGGCTATTTGCAGTTTCTTCCACCATTTTGACATCCCGGAGTGTTATAATACTATTGGGTAAACTAGCAGTGGGCACACGGACCAAAACAAGAACAGGTATTTCAGTGCAGGATAACTGTTAATGAAAGTTTAGAACAACCGAAACAAAAAATAGAGTGAATTCTTTCATAAATAGTTAGCAGCTGCTAAAAACAAAAAAGCTCAAAAGTTAAACTGCTTGACAGAAACAGCCTCTGACTTGTTGAAGAGCTGAAGATTTAAGGACCATGCCCGAGAGGTCTTTACCCCTCACACAACCTTTCGCCCTTCACTTCCCATCACGTTCCAAGCCTCACACTTTGCCATCTACTTCGTCATGAACTGAACCTCGTTTGAACACTTGTGCCTCGTAGCTGTCAATGACCAATGTTTGGAGATGTCTTCCATCTCAAAGACTGAGAAAAAAAGCCACAGAGGTCAGATTTTACTCACGATCCCTTTGACTAAATGGGACAGGTCTCTCTTTTTCTCTCTCTTTAACCCAGATGTGTCAAAGCTTCTGTCTCTGTGTGTGTGTGTGTGTGTGTCGAGGTTCCTGTTTACATGCATGCCTCCGGCCACAGAGTCTGCTAACCCAACCATGTGTTCACCACAGCATGTTTAGAGCTACAACATGCTCTACCCCCAGCGTCAATATGGCCTCTGCCCCTACAGGTCAGCGTTTGGGTTTTATTGTGCTCGAAGGAACCAATGCACGTCCAAATACCGAAATCCTGTTTATATAAATCCATTTGGGGGTGCAAAAATGACACGGTTCACCTTGCAGGAAATGCAACAGGTGTTCTGAGTCATCTGCTGTGTCTAATTGACAACATAACTCCACTAAAATGCCTACGTTAGGACCCCAAATAACATCCTGATGCAATTTATTGACTCTTTATATGGGGGCGTTTGAATGGGACTCACATATCATTCTTCTGTAACAAATTTGGAAAGGTTAGGGCTTGGGAGGTTTGCAGCAGCGAGAGAAAGTACTTGTTAGAGAAGCACTGAGCAAGCATTACTCACAGTCTTAAATCATTCCCAGCTTGTGTCAGATGACTTTCTGCTGCAATCCAGCACTGGACTCTCTACGAAGTGCACATTTGGTCATTTTCTCAGAGTTGGGTCAGTTAAGTAAGTTTTAAGAATCTATGTTCAAATGTATGGGGTACGATTTTTTTTAAAGGAGTCTGAATTTGTTTAATGAAAATTACGACAATAGAAATATTGTGAAATATGATCACAATTTTATTTGAATGCATGTTAAAATAGAATTTATTCCTGTGATCAAATAAGAGTTTTCAGCATCATTCAAATATGCTGATTTGCCGCGCAAGAAACATTGGTTGTTATAAGTCATATTGCAAACAGCTGCTTAATATTTGGTAGAAATCATGATCAATTTTTTCCACAAATAGAATATTTATGAGAACAGTGTTTCTTTGAAATCTATAAATGTCTTTCCTGACTATTTTAATGCATTCTTTCCTAAATAAAATGATTAATTAAAAAAATACTAATAACCAACAACAAAGTTTTGAACAGTAGTGCAGCTCGCTTGCTTTTTATTGTTCTACAGCTTTACCCAAGACGTCTGACTTTAAAGGTTGTACACACCAGCTTTTTTTTAATTAAATAGCCCCTGTTTTGAATTGGATCAATTTGTCCCACAATAAAAGTCCCGCACTGTCTTAGAGTTTTCCCATTTCTCTAAACAGCTGAATAGGGACATTATAACTAAGGCTACACGTAAGCATAATGGGTTTAATGCCTCTCATTGTTCTGAATGCATTTACTTCAGCCAGTGTTAATAAAACGAAACATAATTAAAACGAGGTGACACAATTACAGCAATTGCTTTAGCGCATAAAGAACAATATGTAGGACGCTCATTAAAATCATCGCATGCACAAGATGTCCTCAGGGATTTGGCCCTTGCATTATCATGTGATATTAGCAAGTGATAAACAAATTACCACCGCTCGTCCTTTCACACCTGCATGCAGTCAGCTGTGAAGACTTCTTGCTGGACGACTTGGGCTGACTGTCATGGCCTTATGCCAAACACAGCCCTGACAAAGATGGATGTCACAGAACCACATCTGTGTACGTGCTCAACCAGCGTATTGATTTCTCATAGTGGCACTATCTAAAGGGATGAAAGCAATCGTGGTGGAAAAAAGCAGGCTTGAGACAACGTTGCCCTTCCAATGAACAGTTTAGGCTCACACGGTGCCTGAGGCGAGAGATGAACAGCCTTTATTTTTTATAAATTGAATAGTTAACGCAGTAAAATTCAAAGATTTGATCAAACGTAGTAATACAACAAAACAATTACTATCAGCAAACGAACCCAGGGACAACCATAAATATTCACCATGTTTTGAAAAGTAAAAGTAAGTATCTACCATGCAAAAAATATCTGTAAAATCCTCCAGAATATACATATAAGAAGTTTGGTACAAATGAAATGGAGATGCAATCTACAGGCAAAAAGTGCAATTAAAAAAAAAACACTTAAAAAAAGCATATTTCAGGTGACTGAAACAGCATGTCATGAAAAGCCAAAACTCCAATATTCTTGATTTGCATTAAGCAAAAAATATAAATGTTAGTGATGTCAAACATGCCTCGGTCATATGTGTGATTGCATGTAATAAACTGTCTATTGATCACCAAAAGGCTTTCCTCTGAAAACACACTGAATTTCAAGAAGCACTGTTCATATAGTGCTCCACTGCTTTTATATTTGATCAGAGACAGGAAATCAGACCAGGGATCGGAATCCACAATCTTCAGTGGCTTTCTGCACAACTCTGAAGCATGTATGAACGATCGCTCGTGCAAACGTCTTTCCCCCGAAGGTCTAGACCCGTGGGGGTAAATCACATCGCGAAAGTCTGCGTGAAAATCCATTTCCAAGCTTGGCTGGCATCGGACAAGCGTACGACGTGGAGAAATTCAGCCAAATGAAAAGCAAACGTCTGGGCCGAACACTTCTAATGACCAGACACCTATAATCACTGCTTTCACAGATCCTTTCCTACTCTCTGCGGCTCTTTTAAGATTCAAGCTTCATTCATAAATGGAGAAATATATGCACAGGGAAGTGTGGCTATTTTTAGTGGGTTTTATAAAGTTTATAAATTACTCATTGACTCTAAGCTGTCGAAGTAGTTCTAGAGATCTAGTCGTCTGGACATAAAGCCCATGTGACGTCTATGAAGACAGAAAAAGATCATTCTTGCCCGCAGTAAAACAAGTCTGGAAAACACACAATCTTTATTGTTGTCGTATAAAGTTTAGGACGGAAAAGTGCAAAGTTCTTCCTACTAAAAATGGAAGCTGCGGTACAGGGGCAAAGTATCACACTCATGCTGATTTGCCAATAAAAATGACACATACTAAAGGGTGCATTTGTATTTAAATGATTACGAGCTGGAATGAAATCTTACAGGAATGCATCAGCCTAATGAGGAATAACACCGCAGTCCCACTGCGCAGCATTTCGTAACCGCCGCTGAAAGACTTCCTGACAGCTCCCCTGTTGCTCTTTTGTTCTCTGTGTGGAGACCGATCAGGTGCAGCGCTCCACATTTCATTTCTGTAGTGCCATCTGGGTCTCTTTCTTACATGCTGCTGGAGTCTGCAAATAGTGGTGACAGCAAAAGCTCCTGGATCAATTTACGATGTGCAGACGTTTTCTTACCAGGTCACGGGCTCCGTGACGGAAGTTGCAGAGGATTTTGTCTGCTTACTGAAACGCTGTCGGCGCGTACTACGCTACAAACTAAACAACCGTACTTTAACGCCGAGATGAAACGCAGTGGTATTTACAAGTGAAACATTACGTTTTTTTGTGAGTCGTGAGAGGATTGATTCGCGTATTGATTCTAGCGGCCTCAGCGCAGTCGGTTGTGGAGGATTAAATTACTGGCAAAAACTTTTGAGAGGCTTTTGGACCAGGATAAGGAGGGTTGAAGGTCAAGTTCAACTTTAAGACGCATTCCCAATAGTGACGGTTTACTGTCAAAACTATAAATATCAATTATTGCTGTAACCTTTATTGCAAAACATAATTGGCAGCACATTATCTGGGCTGTTATTGTGCAAGATTTATGCAAGCCCTCACCAGATTATAGTACGGTGCTATCAGATTCTCCAAAACCTGACTATTGCACTTCATTTGCTTTTTAATATTCGGTATGTTTCCTTGGACAACAATATTCGGTAACACTTTATTTTTACGATTACGCCTATTAGCATGCATATCACTAGCACATATTAATGCCTCATTCTACATGACCTTATCCTACATCCCAAATCCTACCCAATACCTAAACTCAACAACTACCTTACTAACTATTAACAAGCAGCAAATTAAATATTTGTTGAGGGAAAATCCTAGTTAATAGTTAACTATTTTTACTTATTCTAAAGTGTTATTATATTCTGATTAAGACAATACTGTGATTAGGAATCTACCATGTAAACAGATATTTTTCTTACCTTTACCTGGCTAAAGTCATGCCGAATAGACATGCACACAACTTAATCATTTTACAATCACGTGTTACCGTCATTTTTAATTTAGCCTACCATTTCCAATGTCAGAAAGCACCTGTTAGACTTTAGAAGAGATGGTATGACATGTCCCCTATATCCAGTGACTACTAAACTGCCTCTAGCAGTATTTCTGAACAATTAAATGTCTGTTGTCTGCTGTTATGTCCCAGTTATGCCGAAGTAAAACCTACACCTTGGTTCCCAGAATGCATCATGCACTCACAGACATCATATGTGACCCAGGATCACAAAACCAGTTTTCATTTCATTTTCAAAAGCTGTCCATTGATGTATGGTTTGTTAGAATAGGACAATATTTGGCAAAGATGCAACTATATGAAAATCTGAGGGTGCAAAAAAATTATAATAATAATAAATAAATACTGAGAATATCACTTTTACAGTTGTCCAAATTAATCATTACAAATCAAAAATGTTTTATATATTTAAAGTAGGAAATTTCTTCAAACATCATAATCTTTACTTAATATCCTAATGATTAAAAGAAAAATTCTGACTTTTGACCCATACAATGAATTTTTTGGTTACTGCTATGAATGTACCCCAGCTACTCAAGACGTACGTTATTGATTATGCATTCTGAGAACAAAAATGAAAATGCTGTCCTCAGAAGATATACAAAAGGAGACCGATTTGTTATTTTGCATGAAATACCTCTTTAATATCAGCCGCTGTTTTGAAGTTTTTAACAGCAGCTGCAATTTTGCTTCTCTGGTAACTCTGGTAAGATAATGATACTGAGAACGATGATTTTTCCATTGTGTCAGTTTGACACCGTGTTTTGTGCTCCGACTCCAGTGTGTGTCATTTTCTGCATGACTTACTCTGATGTAAGCACAATGTAAGCGCGGAACCTTTGGGACGGCTTTGCGGGCGCCTATTTATAACGCCATAAAAGCTACGACCTTGCTTATCGTGTACATTGCACAAGTCACCCACGAGGCCACAAAGAACTTCTCACCTGCCATCGAGAAGAGTTTCTAAAACATCTAGACGCGCAAACAGCACGGCTAACAAGCACCTACAATTAGATTTCAACCGGAATGAATCAGATGAGTGGAGGCTAAATTAAGCATTAAAATCAACAGTGAGACTGCGGATCATCTCTAAACGCATGCTGCTCGACGCGTGAGGTTTGTGTGAGAAATGAGAAGAGACTGCTACTAACCCGAAGGCCGAAGAAGAATTACATGAGAGAAAACGGCTTTTAAGAAGAAGGCGGAGCGCGTTTCACACGGTCTAAATTGAGATGACACGGCTATTATTGCTGGATGTGCTAAGTGAGCGCCTGAAGGACACCCGGCCGGCCTCATTGTCAAAACTCAGAAGGGCAAATGACTTGTGAAATGGGCGCCGCTTCCCTCGCACCAGATTCGTGATTGTAATAAGTGCCGCCCGTACTGGATCCTCTTCATTCCTTCGCACTCAGGAAAACATTACTGTTTTTATGAAAATCACAACCGGCGTGAGAGTAGATGCCAGGTGGAGCGTGAACGCGAGACGCGATAAATAGTAACATGGAGCACTAGATGAACAGGAACGTGGAGATAATGAATGGAGTAGCGTAAAAATCTCTCATGAAAACGATTTTTTTTACAGCCCTCAAACAATCGCGTCAACACATCTGCCACATTGCTATTAATAAATCGAGGCTATTAATGGGTTTAATAAGCTATCAAATCATTTCCTGTTATCATTTACTTTCTTAAAAAACCTATATGTGAAAAATGAAATGCATTTAATGAAGGTGGTTCAAATCAACCATAAACTTCACACAAATGACTTCATTTGACTTATATAGAGTATCCTGCACAAGTTACTTTGATGTGTTTATGGTGTTTTTCCCAATCTGGAAGTGAATTTCAACGTAATTTTTTTAATTCAACCAAGTATGATTTTAGTTGTAATAAGTTGCGCAGCCAATTCGACTGAGCTTATATTTTGAAGCTAAAGTAGGTGGAATAACTGCATTTGGTATAAATTTAAACTACTATACATTTTTATTTAATTGCCCTTGCAAATGCACATGCCTCCTCTCGCGGGGCCCTCATGCCCGTGTGACGTAAAGCAGGGAAGCAGCTGAGCACTCAGAGCATCACTCCGGGGTAAAGGGACAGAGCTGAAAGTGTGGTTCACGCCGGAGGGAAGCGCTAACTAAGGCTTAGCGCTTTATTGAACTGCTAAGTGGAGTAGCTTTACAATATGCCAGTGTCACACAAGATGCTTGAGATACTAAACCGCCTTCGAGTACCTCTTATTTTCTCTTTTTATTATTCACGATGGAGTGTTTGCTTCCGACGGGAACGAGGCCAGAAACTAAATAGAACGTCAAAGCATGAAACGGATTACAGTTGAATGCCCATTCACGGAGTTTAGATGAATTATCCATTAAAGTTGCATGCAGAAGAAAGATAAGCTCAGACTGAGAAAAACATGACAGGTTTGATAAAAACAGTTCCTCTTGGGGTTTTTGTATTTCTTTGTTGTTTGTTCTCGCGGTTACTACAGCAATTCTTTAAAAGCAACAAGCAGGATGGAATCACAGATACTTTAACAAACAACCTCAATGTTTTTGCGAGGAGCGACGATCGTTCGTCAAACCCACAGCCTTTAAGCACTGCCAGCCGCAAACAAATGCAAAACTGAACAGAAGAATTGTTTATGCATATTGTCACCACTGTGCCCTTGAACGAAGCACTTAACCCCGGGATTTCCAGCCTCTTTCGCTTTGCATAAAAACATCTGCTACAAGTAAGATTTTCTATCTTTTGTGGGTTATCAAATATACCGATCCCTCGTAGGGGACACCTTTCCTATATAAAGGTGTATATATTTCATGTATAGAAAAATGATTACTTATTATAGTATATTTTTAATATGTATTATTGAAATTAATGTATTAATTAAAGCTTTAGCTTATGTAATTCTACTAATGTAAAAACTAATTCAAATTTATGGTATATATTTTTAAGTCTATTCAAATAATTAATTTATACTATAAAAAATAAAATTACAGACAAATAAATTGTGTGTATGTATACTATTTTAATAAAGAATTTGTACAACTCAGCATCCTTGTATTTCAAATAAATAATATTCTCATAAACTCTCTATTAAATAAAAGTGCGTAGCTCTTTTCACAAAAAAAATGTAACCTTAAACACTCAGTGCCTAAATAAAGACTTGTTTTTCTCCCTCTCCCGAATGTTCTCTGGACCCATTAGCATCCTTAGTCCTCCTCTAGTCTAAAAATCCTTCTATTTAAAAATGATTTTTCTTCTTTTTAAACATTTAAGTTGTCCAGGGACAAGATGGTTCTCAGTCTTTCGCATTTGGCATATTTTGAAACGTTTCCATGTCGCTCGACTTCAAGGGTTTATTAGGTTGGTAATCACAGTGTTGGTGGACGATTCGCTTGGCAAGGGACTTTGTGTGGTCGCACATAGATCGCCATGGAAACAGCATCCCTACACAGTCCTGCAGAACTAAACTCTCAAGTGCTGGTCCTCTGTGGCGAAACAATTTACGGCTGCCATGACAACAGCATCCGCAGTCATGTGTCAAGAATATACGTTCATGGAATTTCAATTAATAGCACTTGACTCATGCACATCCAAGACGCGGGGGTGTTAGTTTGTACCTGTCCAGGGAGATGCAGCACAGGTGTAGGATGGAGGCTGTGGTCAGCAGCACATCCAGAGAGGTGCGCACCAGGCAGAAGGTCTCTCCGTAGATCCAGTTCTGATGGATCAGTTCTATGGCACCAAACGGCATCACCAACACTGACACCAGCAGGTCGGCAAACGCCAGCGAGACGATGAAGTAGTTGGTTTTGATTTTCCTGCAGGGGAAACAATAAGCATACGTTTAATTCTTCTTTTTAATAAATTCATCCCACCTGGTCTCAAAAATATGTACCTCTGCGCACGGTTTTTAAAGAGAAATGTCTACTGAGAGACTAAAACGCAGTTTCAATACGTGAACCCTGGCACGTTTTATTAGGTATGTATTGCAGCAGTTCGGAGGTAAAATATCCGTGAACTGCTGCTAAAAGTTAATGCTCTATCATGTTGGAAATATGTGCTACACCAAATCCAACCCTAAACACCAGATAATGTTAACAAACACAAAACTGACACATTTTTTACTGCAACCGTGTCTTTTCAATTTTCTTTTCATTTAGATTTAGATGTAGTTGCACTGGGTTGAACCAGATCTCCTCGTCTCTCAAGAAGATCTCTGCACTCGTGATCTACCGAACAAACCTGCCGTCTATAAAAACACATAGATATGAAGCTGGATGTGTGTTATGCTAACGTCCAAAAGCATCAGTTTTCAAATCTCCCAGCGTATTGATATTTTTGAAGTCATAACATTGCGCAAAAAATCAGCTTTGCGTGAAAAGGAATGAAAGGTGTCAGAAGTTTACTGCTTCTAGTGTTTCTTTTGAAAACTGCAGTGATACGCACTTATTAGGCATTGAGTGTCTCGAAGGAGTGCACCAAGGTATGTTTATGCCATGAGACCAGGTGGAATTCATCTGAAAAAAAGTCATCATTCTATAACTTAGCAACCGTTCACATCGGAAAAAAACAATACAGTATGATTTTTCAGGAAAACTGGGAACTCCCTATTGGATTCAGTTAATAAAACTATTAACTACTGAATCATTCTTTTCAAACTATTTGTTGTTTGACGGCTGATTTCTAAAGAAATGAGCAAGGGACTATGGACTCAAATTATTAATTCAGAAAGGGATTAATTCAGAAAAGAAACACAAAGTGTGAGACGCACACATGTTCTGCTCTGGCTTCATTGGCAAAACAGGAAAAAAGACAACTGTGTCTAAAACGTAACTCACAGTAATAGCTTCTTGTTTGTTGAACTGCTGTATAAAATCAATATCACATTTGAGATTAGGCTCAAACACTGATATTTGATATTGTGTGATATCGCTAAACTATATCATGCATTATAAATATAAAACAAAAACCCATACAGTGGTATTTTTTTCTGTATTATTTATATATTTATTTTTAGTTAGCAACATAATTATTTTCTTATTTAAACTCTAAACTAAAATCTATGTATATGGTATTATACATTTCAATTTAAATACGATATACATTATCATTTTACATTAAATTTGTCATTAAATTAGACTTTGAATTAAAATGATAATATTCATATTTAATTTAAATCAGTGCTATTATTCATGATTATTTACATCCAAAAAAAAAAAGTTTTTGTTTGCTTAATATATACAGTATGTGTGTACTGCATATATATGTATTATGTTTATATAAACCTATATGCATATATATACACATATTTTTATTATATAAACATAACATTTTACCTAATTATTTACATGCATCTGTTTTTATACTTATAACTAATATATATATATATATATATATATATATATATATATATATATATATATATATATATATATATATATATATATATATATATATATATATATATACACATATACATATATATATATATATATATATATACATATATATATATATATATATATATATATATATATATATATATATATATATATATATATATATATATATATATATATATATATATATATATATATATATATATATATATATATATATATATATGCATACACAATACATAAATGCATTGTACAAACATTTTATTTTGCATGCAATTAGTCGCATTTAATCATAAGACAGCACTAATTTAAATATCCTATTAATTTGAACTAAGGACTCATACATTAAAAAAGCAAACATCGTAAAAACTACAATTTAAAAGACACAATATCATATAAAAAGGATAGAAAAAACATAATTAACATCAATGTACTTGTTCCCTGACTAAAAAGTAATAAGTGAAAGTGGGCACAAAATCACTATAAACGCAAAAACGAATGTAAACACAGCAGATAGAGAAGATGTTTTGTTGTTGAAATTCTTAATCGCTGTCAAATCAGTTACTTTGAGAAAACGGCAATAAGATATCTGCTGTATGTGCTATGTGTGTGGTACGGTACGTTGTTGATAGGTTGTCATAATGTTGGTTCCCTTTGACACTCTCCAGAGCTCTGGGCACCCTATTAATGAGTAATAAAACTCTCGCTTGAGCTTCTGAACACACAGATCTAAATATAGCTCACTGAGAAGCATTAATGGGCTCAAATCATTCTGTCACGTAACCATAACACGGCATAAAATCCACATACCAGCTGCCTGTCAACAATATACACGTCTGGAAGAATGCAGAGAGGGCACTGATTGGCTTTCATGCCAATTTGACAGCGATTTTGAAGAGTGAAAAGCAACAGGCATCCGATAATTACGCCATCAGATAGCGTGTCAGTATTTACAAATCACTTCTGGATGCATCATTAAAGCAAAATGCCACCAGATGTTCCACTTGACCCTACGGAGGGCAGCCCATTTTAAAGGCGTTTTTCATTAGCGGTCGTGACATGTGACTCACTCTTTGGGTCTTCTCGGCGACATTGAGAAATGCAGATTCTTTTTCGCATGACTTCTATTATCAGATAATCATTGCACAGGTGGCGGAGTGGAAACATGCCCTTTGAGTGAAAGAAGCTGGGTGGTATGAGAGAGGATAAGCAATTTATAAATCAGAGGGAAGCGTAGTATGTGAAAAAGAGGAAGGAATGTATGAAGCAATGCGCGGCGTGACGTTTGAGGAGATAAGAAGTCTAGTGCTGCCTCCAGGCTTGAGACGCATCAGAAACCAACAGCGTTTCTTCTCTCCTTCACGGTAGAATCGTGCTCACATGATACAATGTAATGTGAGTGAACTTAAAATGTCAAGTAGCCCTAAAATCTGCTATTATGCAACCTATGAAACAAATATGAAAAGGGTCTGAGGTTGGCAAGATTCTTTGAAAGACGCCTCTTATTCTCACCAAGGCTGCGTTTCTTCAAAAATACAGTAAAAACAACAGTGAAATATTATTATGGTAAAATATATATATATATATATATATATATATATTTAATATGAAACTTAAAATGAAACTAATTCCTGTGAATTATTGTCATGGGTGTCACATGATCCTTCTATTATGATGATGTCCTGATGAGAAAATATTTGTATGGAAGCTGTTTGAGGACGTTTGATAAATCGAAAGTTTTAAGTTGAAATGGAAGTGTTTCATAACATTATATACTGTATGTTTTTACTTTCAATTTTGATCAGTGAAGCTTAAAATAATTAAAAATGCATTAATAATAATAAATTATACTGACCCTAACATTGTATATAAGCCTTTTTATTGTAATTAAAATTGTATCAGTTCAAAAAACCTTTATAAATAAATAAATATTAAATATATATATATATATATATATATATATATATATATATATATATATATATATATATATATATATATATATACACATACATACACACACACATATTATAACAGACCACAACAACAAAAACATCTGATTATTTTGAACTTTAAAAAATTATCTTGACATTACAATAATGATAACGAAATCAACAGCAACAGTGTAAATTAAATGGGTAAACGGTCAAACAATGCAACCATATTATTAGTTCATGCATCAGTGCATGCTGGGAATGCCAGCAGTCCGAGACGCCTGCATTAGTGCAGCTAGCTACAACTTAAAAATACTATTTATTTTCAGCATTAAATATGGCGCACACATCGAGTCTGTCCATGCAATAGTCAATGGGTTAAAAAAAAAAAAAAATCAAAGCTGGTTATTAACATGCTCCAAAAGACCTTCTTTTATCTTCCAAAGAAGAAGAAAAGTCATTACAGCAAGTAAATCACGACAAAACTCTAACCGGCTGCCTCAGATATCCGTCTCTGACCATAACAGCGGCTTCCTCAGAAGAGCACATTTGTGATGATGTTAACACTTTGTAATGTAGACCGCCTGAGAAAATGATGATGACGAGACGGGGAGATATGATACGGTGTGGGTGGAGATCTGGAACCTGAGCAAACAAGCACAGTTTTTGTTTTTTTTCCTGTCAGACATGAACTATTTCTGTTAATAAAGGACTCCGAGCTCCATTCATCTTTCATTGATGCAAAAACAATTGCATAGTTTTCCAAGAACCCAGCAAGACTCCAAAGGAGTAATTAACGAGCTGCTAATTACCCACTGAAATGAAACCCAAAGAGACTTTGCAGAAGTGTTTATGAGCTGCTGAACTGCTAAACTAATAAAAAAAAACCACCCACTGTTGCCAGAGACGCTGTTAAACAATGATGAGCTTGTACACTCCATCTTAACAATTAACCATTAACCTGTGCATTGTGTGTCAAAGACAAGATCACATGTCTTGTAGTCTTAGCGACTCACACGTCGCTCTACAGAGCCACTAAAGAGACACGTAGCTTGCTAGCGGTAAACCGTTACATAGACTTTCACTTAAAAACATCGAGCAAGGAGTGATGACTGATTATAGCTCCCTGGTTTAAAAAAAGCATTAGATGACTGGTGATTCCCACACTTTATTCTAATGCTCACAGACAAAGTCACGTTTAATGCCGTAAGACGTAGCACACCACTGTATCACTCAGTGAGAAAAGGACTTTTTTCCAGAATTAGAGCGACTAAAAAGTGGTGCAAAAAAGTATAAGTGGGCACATAGTGCTGCTTTAAGAGTATGGCACGGTAGACGCAGGATCCACAGCTAGATTAATAAATATAGAAGCCCTATGATTAAAATGACCAACATTTTAAATTAATCTTTTCATTATTGATTGCACACAGAGGTCTAAATTATTGCGCAATATGATAATTATTGCACGTCTGGCAACGCTGTGGCGCATACTCATACTATATCCGCTCATGCCAGTGAAGACTTATTATGATAACTTGAAAAACAACCGGGAAAAAAAAAAACTGTGGAATCATTAACACTGACAGGACGATGGCAAATGATCGGCAGATCCCGAGAACCACTGACAAGCATCTAATCCTGGAAAATGTGTAATAAGTAAAATAGTCTGTTTAAGCGGTTTGTGTGATTGCGGATCTCAAAAGTGGAAGGAAAAAGCAAGCACATTAAAAAGCGGTTTCACTGTCCTGCATATTAATAAAAGCACCCTGATGACCACCATTTATATTCAATATAAATTAATAAAACTGCAAGAGAAAGCACTGAAACATATTCTTTCCTCCTATTTTGCCTTTAGAGGTTCCAAAGAATTGTTTTTTATCATATTGTCAAAAGGATCAAAGATTTTTTATAAAGAGCAAATTTGCTGAAAATTACATTTTATATATATTTACATATAAAAGCATTATTTTAAATCGTAATAATATTTCACAGTATTATCGTTATTGCTGTATTTTTAAACCAATATATATTAGATATTTTGCATTGAATATTAATCTCACAGTTCACCATATTAATAAATTAAAATTGTATCTCATACGATTTTTTTAGCGGGCATAAAAGTATATGTTTTTTTTTTTATTATCATGTTTGAGGCATTCGCTGGTTTACAAACATCCCAATAAAAGAAACTCATTCCATCTGTTTGACAAAAAAAAAAAAATCACAAGAAAATATTCAAGCATGTGAGAGAACCCAGTTTTAGATCTTCATCTTCAATTCTGTTCTTTTTGAATGAACTTGATCTTCGCTGTGGCTTATAATAGAAGCACTTGAATCTGGTTATTTCAGTTGATGTTGCGTAACGAGAACGGCCTGTGCCACTCAACCAGCGTTTAAACCCTGGAAAAGCAGGAAGAGTTTTCTTGAAGTCACGTCAGTTCGCTCGAGCTGCACAAATGAAATGCTAAAAAGGGCCGTTTTCCCCCGGGCTGACAGATAAGTGCAGAGCGGTGGGCGGAGACCCGCGCTTTCTGACCTGAGCTGCCGGTCTTTGCAGACGGCCACCATAACCAGCAGGTTGCCCAGGACGCTCATGAGCATGACCAGTGACAGGAAGCTGATGAGAGCAACCCTCTTCGCCAACCCGTTGCTGTGGGAACAGAGAGAAGACACAGACTTAGTGAAAATCATTTGATCGTATGGAACGATGAAAACACTGATAAGCGTCACGGTCTCGAAGGCGAATCAACGGGGCTAACCGTAAACGATCAGACATTTCGGTTCCGTAAGGCACTACCGGTGCATCGCTGTGAGCAAATAAATGCTTTTAATTGCACATTTAAAGTAAGTTTATCGGCTAATTATTAAATGTTGACATTTAAGAAAGCCTTCGCCACCTTAATTCCCATGGAAACTGCGGCGCAAAAGCACTGGCCAGGAATAGAAAGCGCATTGCCCACACAGTGTGACCGAAAAAGACAATTCCTCCTCACAAAAAGATCCTACCAATGACGTAAATCTCACATACGCCGTTTCGAATCATTGGTGGATCAATAATGGGTAACCCTTTTGACAATAAGTAACTTGCAAGTCGACAAACTCTCAATACAGTATTATTAGACTGTCTGATTCATTTCTGCTAAATATTTATTGTGATGATCTCCCAGCAGATGTTCTACTGACTATTTGCCAGTGCATGTTGACTTATTATTGACTTATTATATAAAAATCTAGCAAGACTTAGTGGATATGTAGGTGCTTACAGTCAACGGAATGCGTTAAAGGGACCATATAACGATTAGCAATGGCTTTTAAAACCGATCTGCAGCATGCTTTTGTTTCTAGTTTGCGTTCAATGTTCGACTGCATTATGGGAATCATATTCTAGTCTACGGCAGAAGCAGACAAATGATTAAAATGCCTCTTGTACCTATAAACTCTAACGCAATTCTCTTCCGACGCAATGTTTTCCCTGGAGATTGACACTGACTATGTAATTGTAGGTTGAAGGCTGTTATTGTGACCGCAGGCGTGAGGAAGAGGTAACCCCCCGCCGCACATTACAGACTAATGAACGCCGGGGAGTTTGAGATAAAGAGCCGATAAACCGATCAAGAGTCTGTCCGACCGCAGAGACTCTGAAACGTAACAGAAATCAGAACAGTTATGTGGCTAACGCTTTATAAGCATGTCGTGAGAGTATATTTACTAATCATTTGCAAACTCTTAACAGTTATAAAGTAAATAGTTGTAGTTGAGCATGATCCATTGTTCAAAAAGTTAGATAACGCTAATTAATGATTCTCACTGTAGACACTAAATGCTGAATTATTGGATTGCATTTACTGCATTTGTATTAAAAGTCTGCTAAAATGTTTAAGCCCATCCCAGAAGCTAAACATTAAACATAAACACATAAAATATGAAAACCCAACATGTGTGCACGCTTAATATACTTGTATATACAATGAATATTAATGCAATTAATGTCTACTAAATATTGGTTTAATACTCTTAACTAATGACATTTTTCAGTGTTCTGTTACCTAAACCATTTATGGTTATTAAGATGTTAAAGCATAGAAAATACTATCAATATGAGTTTATTATACAATAACGCTATGATAATTACTGTGACAATAAATAAAGAACACACTGTTTGTACTTAGTCTATTAACTACAGTTTATAAAATTAGTTTGCTTTATTATACTTTACAGAAACAAATGAGTATAAATCAAACAAGACTTCACGACCATTCCTTCCATCTTTTACCTTTTTTCTTGTGACAGTATATCGCTTGTTTCATGAGCTGATATAATCCTAGAGTGAGATATCGCAGGTTCATTTGGTATGTTGTCTATTAAGGCAGGGCTCCAGACTACTGGAGTAAATACAGAAATATAAATAGACATGAATTTAATATTATAGGTGCTAAGAAATGAAGCAGGAGATGTGGAGGAAGAAGAGGGGTAGCAGAAGAATTATCTCTGAAATGAAGTCTTTATATAGCCTTGAAATATGACTGACAGGATTAAATAAACACACTCGGCTAGAATAAAACTTCATTTTATTTCTATATCATTGAACACACAGCCTAGAGTCCACAGAAATCTATTCTGCAATCAGGCCGTCACTCTTTGCAGCCACCAAGTCTTTCTTTCTTCGCAAAATAACAAACAAAATGGGTCTCTGTTAGTTACAAATTACACGTACTCGAACCAATTTACTAAAATGAATCCGTCTTCCAGTGCTGCATATAGACGAAAAGACATTTTACTGTTCACGGAATAAATTTGCATTTAATTACATTGCTTTCCTATTGTTTTTTTTTAGCATGCATGTGCTAGATAAATGCGTTTCACCATTTCACCTGTATCTCCCATCTAGTTCAAAATATTTGGAAAACTGATCATTAAGTACCGGCTGATTGAAGGACTCCCGATTAATTATCCCCAAACAAAAGGATGCACTGTTGTCCGACGACTAAAAAACTGTATATGTATGCGTCTGAGAAAAACGTGGTACGATTAATTCAAATGAGGGACGTTCAGGAGAGCCGGAGATCCAACATTATTCCCCAGAGGAGACAGATATTCACCACTCATTATGAGTTTCCAGCACAGAAATGACCCTCCGATGGTTTTGGATTAGGACCCAGCATAAACTGTGCATTGCATTTGAGTTTATGTTTTCACAGCGGCATGATCCGTCTCTTCTGTCGTTTAATAACCCTTGTAGTATTAGACGCGTTAAGCTTGCCGTTTGCTCAATTATCCATTCATATGTTCATGTCAAAAAGTGGTCTCGCTTACTGAAACCTGTTTAAAATACCGTGGTATAAACTGTGAAGCAAAACTGTCACCACATTAGAATATCCTACGCTTCAAATGCAAACAGTATTTTTATGTCTCATACAATTTGTTGCGACGACTACAACGAAATGTTTTACGCTGTGCATATGACATGCAGTGCTCAAGTTAAAAAGTTTCACTTTTTTTTCGAATCCCTTAAGGCTGCGTGACCAATATACAGCACGTGTGACAAAATGTGACGAATGTTTTTTGCTCAAGCTACGGAGCTACACGGCAGAAGAAGAAACCGAAAAAGCTACAGGCACTACTCGTCATGGTACGGTTTTGTTTAGTCATGCCTATATTTGCTTTCTTGACTGGTAGCCATTGACTTGGTTTCAGTAAAAACATCTTATTTACTGTTGTACTGAAGAATCTTTAATTTTGGGTGGACTAGTCCTTTAAGTTCACCGATGCTATGTACATGAATCAGTCACGATCTGGCAAGCAGGAATTGTCTCAATACGTTTTACATTTTGAGAAGTATATCTCTTGTTTCTTAAGAACTTGCGTATAATTCTTTCATATGTATGAATGCAATGCGGTGACAATGCAATGTCTGTTCTCCCGGCGCTGTGGAATGTTTAATCTGTATTGATTGAGGAAATCAGCAAAAAGAGCGGAAACCTCAGAGACACCGGAATCAATGGCCGCTCGCTCACCCGGAATTATACATGGTGTGTGTGTGTGTGTGTGTGTGAGTGTGTGTAATGACTGGTGAAACCTTTGACCCCGAGTATGTAATTGAACCGAGGCCGCAATCAGAACAGGCGGCTCAATCAAAGCACTCAGCGAGCGACCTTAGGTCATTCAGTACACGCTGTCCCTTTGGTTGGCGTTCACTGCAAAACACCACATTTCTAGACAGCAAGGCGGAATGCTTTATAATTACTCATTTAAATTAATTAAAAGCCTTTGTCTCACAAGTGCATATTATACGAGTCCTCAAAGGGCCTTGATATATAACTATCCATTTAACCGAGTTATGACGAACTAAATGCAGAAGACAATTTAATGCCATTAATAATGTCAGTTATGAATGTGAATAAAATATTTTGCTCCTTGAAAAAAAAAAAAAAAAAAAAAAAAAAAAAAAAGGGTAAAACTCTGAAGGTTTCTCTTTCATCTCGCCTATGTTTAACAAGCGGTATTAAACTGAAAGAAATGCTTTGCAAATTCCCAGAAAGCAAGTTTTGAAATATGCGTGAAATAAACATTAGTGTTGATATTGTGAACTACAACAAAAACTAAAACAATGAAAAATAGTTTTTGGAAATCCAATAGAAAATCTTTACTAAAAGCACTAACATTAAATTAATTAATAAAAAAAAAAAAATAAAAAAAAAAAAAAAAAAAAAAATTATATATATATATATATATATATATATATATATATATATATATATATATATATATATATATATATATATATATATATATATATATATATGCATATAATATACATATATATAAAAACTAGATATAGTGCATAATATATTAATAATATATAAAGGTTAAAGGTCTTATTTAATACTTATGACACATTCTCCTGACATCTGCTATGAGTCAGTGGAGGAACTTTGACTTGAATGGTCTATCTGTAATATGATGTCATGCAATTAGGCCAAATGATACTCGAGTCTTGTGTTTCCTTTTTAGTGCGAGACTCGTGTCAGAAATTCCAGACTTGAGACTAAACTCTAAGTGAAAACATGCTTTTTCCTGAGAACAAATGGCAGCGGATCAACTTAAACCGAAGTCCTCCTCAATCAGCTAATTATATAATAAACTATTTATTACATAATCGCGAGATTCATAAACGCCACTATTTTAACTATTACTTTCTCCGTTAAAAGACAACATGTCTAAAATATTGGAGGCAGCCGAAAAAGGGGGAAGTTATTTTTTTACTTGCTACAATCCCGACCAAAAAAAGAAAAAACACAGGTCTCTGAAGCGGTCGTGTTGTCAGCCCTACCTGTTGTTATACGCTTGCCGTGATATGAAGGTTGGAAGAAAATCTGCCCTCGGTTGCCAGGAAAGCGTCCGAGAGTCAAAGCGCTGACAATCTAAACTTGAACTAAGGCCCTTCATTTTCATTAATTCTCTGTGCAAACAGGCATCAGCGTGTTCTGATTTCACAGCAACACTCGTGAAGGACAAATATGCTGATTAAAGGCACAAAGTGCACGGTGTGAATTTACCGGGATCAATGAACAATTGACCCTCGCAGAAACAGCCATTTGCAATTCCAAATGTGCAACGGCCAGGCCAATTCTTCTAATAAACCGTAAAATGGTTAGAATTTGTGATTTTCTTCATTAAACAAACTGGCTTTCAGATATCCACAAACTTCTGCGAGGCATAGCGTGAATATTAAATGACTTTGGCCACGGCTCTACATTCGTAAACTGCTATATTTTGATGTATTTAGTGCATCTGTGCCTGTTTACATCTTCAACGCTCTTCAAGCAGTTTTCCCATTCTTTTCTCTAGTAGCGATTTAAAAAATAAAACGATAACAAAGTTATATAGTTAAGACTATGTCTTTTAGATCTTTAAGGAAGGAAGGAACTGTTAAATCAAAACTAATAAATATAAATAAATATAAAAATAGAAAATTTTTATTTGAAGATATTTATTCAACAAACGGCTCTCGGACAAAATGATAACAATATAAGGCTTTTAATGGGTTAATGAGGGGAAAGAACTAGGAATATATAAATATATATATTTGAGTTTAAGGGAATGGGTGGAGCTCACTCTGATTGGTGGAATTTTCTATATAGAATTATGGGTAATGTAGTTTCTCACCATGAAGTTCACTATTAAACATGATTATTTAAAAAATAAGTTAAATTAATGCAAACACGGGGTTCGACTGATTAACAACCTCAGCGCTCTTCAGCGAGTTTTATGCTTTATTGTAAAATGATCATATGCCTTTATTTTCCCAAGATGTCATCATTGGGATTTCTAAACTGCCTAAAAATGTCTGGGTTTTTTTTTAGCTTTTTTTGCTATTGTTTTCAGTCTTGCTTGTAATGACTGAAATGCGGTTTGACCAATAGCATGCAAGCATTGTACATACTGACCAATCGATGCATATATGCATAAATTTAATGAGAAATATTTGGTAAACAAAGCCTATACCCGGACATTTTTTTTTTCTCAAAGAAATTCAAATCCCAAGCAGGATATGCCCAAGAATAAAAGTATGTATAGTCATACACTGAGCAAATGTGTTATTTTTCCAAACAGAACCCAACTATTGCACTCTTCTTCAGTCTTGCCACAGAGAACAATGGGATATGTACAGTAGATTTTTCACACAAGCCTAACACTTCATAAAGCATATAAATGAATAATGCTTCTAGTACACAATAAGATAAATTGCACGGCTAATATTGACAAAGTAAATTAAACTACGGCCCGCCCCACTTGACATTCTTCCACCGTGATTCTTTCATTGTCATGTCCCCAACTCAGAAAGCCAGAGGAATTTTCCTTCACCCTGCAAACTTTGCCCAAAGCAAACTTAGGAAAACATCTCGCAATTTATTCCGTCACGCCGCCCCAATAAATCATACACGGCTAGCCGTGGCCCTTGCTTATTCTTATTTCCTATTCGACAATTGCCTCTGTTCTCTCCAAGACCAATAAGCGAGGAGACACCCTGCAGAATCAGAGTGACCGTGCCGAAGAAATACGTGGCTCGAGTAGCATCCATAGCGACTATGCATTAGATATTCCACAGGTCAGTGAGCTTCAGACCTCATTCGGCCATTGCAAATATATTCCTATGAAAGGCCACACACACACAACGTGCGCGACCTTCAACACTGGGAGCGAGGGCAAACACACCTGACATACAGTAAATCACTGCAGATTCTATATAACACGCGTTATAATATAATAAAGCAAAGTGTTTTAAAGGATATAAATTCAGTCCCTTCGAGATTGCCGATCACATGATCTACATCAGCCGCGTTTCACCGGAGCTATTTGCTGAATTCCTCAGGCGAAGCATTTCGAGCGAATGAGAAAACACACACACGAGACCAAGAGCGCACTTTAGAAGGCTCGCTTTCCATACATCCAAGGTGTGATATAATTTCCCGAACTCCATTTGCAGATGAACGGTCCTCATCCGTGAATGAGCGCAGCATCTCAACGGAATTGAATGGCTTCGATCTCATCCGAAACGTGTTTCCTGATTATTATAACTCGCCCCTTTATTTATTTATTTTCTCATCCCGACTGACAGTAATTAAATGGGAAATCTGTTAATAACTCGCACCTGGGAATGGGCCGCATCAGCGTCAGTCGGGCTTTTTCTAAGGGCACGTGTGACTCTTCCACGCATCCGCGAGGACAAAAGCGTCTTTGGGGATGAATGTGAACGAGTGCCGATCTCCAAAGGAAGACTGGCGTGAAGTCAAACGCGGATCATTTAGGGCATGCAAGCGTCGTATTTCTGGGTAATTTACCGCCATTTGCAGATGTCAACGTATTTAATGGGCTGTCAGAAACCTTTACCCTTGATGAGGTGTTTGAAAACACGTCAAAGCTCGGATTTTCTCCTTATTTTGACACATGTTAGATTCATTTGAAACAAGTAAATGGCCGTGTGTGTGTGTGTGTGTGTGTGTGTGTGTGTGTGTGGGATAGAGTATAGATTTATGTACTGCTTTAGACATACTGGTCGACTCATGCTGAGTAAAAGCGTGCTCCAAACCCCAGTGTTATCTGTGTTGCATCCATTTAGAGATAAGCTAAACGCAAGTCATGTTAATAAATCTGTGTCCTCTGGATCACCACACATGGTTAAAGCAGTGCAAGTATGAGGCCAGATTCAGTATTTTTCACCAAAAAAGGTTTCATTTCTCGCCTTTAGACCACAATAACAAACTGTGGTATATTCTGGGGCAAGCATCTCTATTACTATTGGACATATTTAACACATTTGTGACAACCAATTAGTGAAGGGTCTGTCTTAATGGTTTTTGCATTGATTTCATTTTAGTTTTTAGTATACCATTTTAAACCTATGCATATATTTTTACTTTTTTTATTTAAAGAAAGCAATCCAATGTATAGTTTACATTTGAGGCTTAATACGATCGAAAAGCGATTCGTTTTCAGTTGCTTTTTGCTTGTTCATTTCCATCCAAAAATATTGCTTCAAGCAATGGAATAAACATAATTCAATGTAAATTGTGATCATGGTAATTAATAAAATCGCAGTTAAAATGTCAAGGAAATAATTGACAGTTATATTTTTTTGCTTAATTCATGATTCCCTAATGGCTGGCTTAAGTGTTAAAATGACTCTAAATGACTATATCACCACAAAAACAAGATGCGAACCCTTTCATTGAAAAACATACATAAAAATGTCCACTTTTGACATCTGTTATACTTAAGAAAGTAAACTGATGTATGCGTGCAGTAGCCTATAGATTTATCTACTGCAGTTAGGTTATATAACTGTGACAAAGCACCAATAAAGTATGCCAAACCTGTTATAAAACGTAAAAAAATTAATGTTTAAACAGTATGTTATTAAATTAATTAATAATATCTCCGCATATAAATAGCCACATATAAATCTCACTTACAGGACATATTTAGTTACGTAAGTGACCATAATTATTAGCCGTGGGAAATAAGAGAGCGTTTTTGAACAGGTATTATAAAATTTATTTTAAAGTATTGTTTTATATATATATATATATATATATATATATATATATATATATATATATATATATTATATATATATATATTATATATATATATATATATATATATATATATATATATATATATATATATATATATATATATATATATATATATATATATATATATATATATATATATATATATATATATATATATATATATATATATATATATATATCATTCTCTTAAAAGAAACTGATAAGGACATATAAGGACTTTATTTTATCGTTTATTAATCTATCGACTCAGAATTTAGTTTCCCACCAGACACTAATGTAACCAAGAATAAATCACATACTTAAAGTTTTTAGAAAAAGGCATGCAGTTTGTTAAATAAATTAAATAAATCAGTAAGCAACCTCCTAGTAGTGTCTACCAAAAACACCCTAGAAATCACTTGGTACCCAAAAAACACCCTCACATCGTAGGAGAACACATCAGAAAAGGTTAAAACGATAGTTTTTACAGAGAAGCCTACAATAATATATTGCCTGAGACTAAAAAATGTTATCTTCTGATCAACTAAACTAAATCGTTCCTCCAAAAGCTGCATCAAAGACTCGCTGCTGTTTGTTTCTAACCACGTTATCATTACTTCAGCTGGAAATCTCCCAGATGAGGTGGACTACGTGCCTGGCTGGATTTGTCGTTGCCAAGCAGATCCAGTAGATAATCCAAGAAAGCAGGGCTTCTGTTTGAGCAGCGCTGGGTTTCCCCGTCCCCTGAGGCCTCGCTCTGACCGCCGGCCGCTGGAGAAGAGGTGCCCGCTTTCTGCCCTGTCCGCCTCAGATAACACAGAAATGTGTGTAATACACCAGAGACCTTGCACCTTTAGTTATAGAGATCGTATATAAACAGGGATAGTCTTGCGTAACACAAAATGAAACCGTATTGTATCGAACGCTTCAGACGGGGGCATGAATTGTGCATGACTTCTCTCAACTGCATCTCATTAAGAGCGAGTCGGGTCGTCTGTATGAAAGACTCGTCGACCCGCTCATAGCGGAAGTTCACAGGTCCCTTCAATAGTAAAGTTCACAACAGCGGGGTAATTTACAGGTTGAGTTGCGGAGATCAAAAGGCCGTGGCATCTCTAAAATAGCATGTCTGAACATGTTCAAGCGGAGAAGGGAAAGAGTCCTTCATTCTCATTTAATGTTGGCTTCAAGGCATCTCTTCCACTGCGCGCCGTGTGCTCTTTTGTAAAATAACTTCTACTAAAAAAAAACTTTTAACACTGCTAGGACACTCTTTGTCTATTAAAACAACAACAGTGCATTGCAGCTCGTTTTCTGCAAATATTATATTGCATGTTGTGTGGAACTGGTGGAAATGACAGATATGAAAATGACATTTATGTTATGAAAGAGACGATTAGACTCCTTGCATTTAACAACAAACTACATTTCATATTTCACCTTAAGCTATCTCCTAGCGCTGTTGTTTCCTTAGTTTCCTTGCTAACTTAGCTGCTTACCTTCTGATAAAACTTACACAAAAGGAAACCGTCATGTTATCATGCACACCACAAATAGATAACTTGTGCAAAATCATTCATTTAAAAAGAGGTCTGGGTCTGTGAAAAACAACGATAAAATAAATAGTAAGTAAATAAATATAGTTGCAAATAAATAACTAATAAACTTACCGAATAAATATAATTGCAATTAAATAAATATCATTTATTTTCAAATAAATACATGCATGTGCACAAACTGTCCACTATGATCTGCAAAAAAAAATAAATCTAATAATAAAAATAAAGTAATCAACTCCTGGGAAATAGCAGTGCCCCTAATGTACTGAAACACCCATCAACATCGATTCAACTCAATCTTCATGCACACTGGGATTTACCTCTCGCGATGACGCAGACGACAGGCTCTAATGATAAAATGATGATCTCTAAATTTAATTTTGCAGTGGTACCATCATTCTTTCTAAATTTATGCCTGCTCTGATTAACGTTGCCACATGATGATAGTCTCAAAACACAACATCAAAGAATTCCTCGTCTTAGCATGCCAAAGACCCCGAATAACCTCTGCTGTCTTCTTCAGCGTAAACTGCAGTTACTTCCAAGACACTCTGGAGAGATTCTTCAAGAGGAGTGCTGATCCAGAGTGCCGTACGGCGACAGAGGGATAAGGAGAACGGCCTTCCCCGGAGAGAGGGACGTTCTGCAGATAAGCTACTCAGAGGAGGAGGATGTCGCCATGTGGTTTGTTGTGATATCGAGCACGCGGCGATATCAGCGATGTTTGCCGGTATGAATGAAAATGTTTGGAGAGACAATGCATCCTCCGCGGTGAAGTGTCACGCTGCGGGTGCAGTGATGAACGCACTCTCAGACTGCGGCGTTGTGTTTCCACGACGGGGGATTTGACAGCTTTGTTAAACATGCTAGAACTCCGACTCCCCGAGAGCTAGATTGCAACCGGGGCTTGTTTTGCTTTACTTTGCATTTGGTTTGTAAGGTTCCTGAATGAATCTCCCCGTCTTCCTCTCACATTTCAATTTCTGTAGCAGGATTTAAAACTCCTTGCTTCTGCCAACGATTCAAATTTTACATTGACAGTTCAACAGCCCAATCCTATGATACTACTACATTTAGCTGCTTCAATAAAAAGTTTGTGGTAGAGTATAATGAGAGAGAGATGGACTAAGCGAGTGCGGTTACCTGTGTCTGAAACGGCGTTCAGTCTCATATTCACAATGAAACATTAGTTTGAACGGCCGTTGAGGAAAGCGATATCTTTGTCATGCTATTCGTTCATTTGTTAAGGGTGACTTCCAATCAGCGCTGTTCAGTGCTTTTCTTATCCAAGTCAAGATGTTGTTAAAGTAAAAATAACTTCCTTGTTAACAACCCTGTTTCAGTCTCTTTCAAAATAAAAGTCTTTGCCACTGACTCATAAATGCAGATTCTTATTGATTGGTCACATACACCTGGGATGCTTCGAAGGCGAGTAATAAAAATTATGTATTCTTTCATTTTTGAGAGAACTAACAACCATTACAAAAGTTGCTAAGCAATTGAAATGTACATAGGTAATGCATGTATACAAATAAAAGTAGACTTTACAGATTCGATTGATGTATTGCTCTTAATCTGTACAATTAAAAAAGTACAAAGTGTTTTAATTTCCTTTACGGGCTATCAGGAAAAAAAGCAACAAAACACGCCAGCCAGTTTTTCATCCCACGAGGGCTAAAGTTAGATAAAATATAAAGCTATAAGACTTTGCCCTAGCCAAATCTTTTTGCTCTGGAGCAAATAATAGATAAATGAGATCAAAGGCTGCCTGTTAGATTTACCCCAAATTAATTATATCTCATGTTTAACCACTTTAGAGACATCGCGTTTTAGAAGAAATGAGGCGAGGCTGCTCTCAGCAGATTTAAGAGTGCTGAACATCTCAGAAAAACATCAAAGCTAGGTTATACCTTTATAAATACACAGCATATCTGAATTTTAAATGACTGAAATCTCAACCTAGTAACAATGTGTGACACAAAAACAGTAGTGTTTGTAAAATTACAGTAGGTTTAGTTGTCCGCCATGACAGTGGCTGTGAGGAACTCCTCAAGCGGCGTGATACGAATGGTGAAACAAAATATTACACGGCTGAAAAGACCTCTCAGCTTTTTTATTTAAAACTCCTCTGACATTCATAAATTATCTGTTATTATTAGAACCATTACACCTTTGCTCAGCACTCTGAGCGTAAACATAAACATAACAGCTCCGTAACACTTCACTGGCGGCAACGCGAAGACCACTGGACACCGAGCGATGAGGAACACACACTCACTGCTATTTATAAGCGTCGCTGCTGTTTTGTTTAGTGAGACTCCAGTGATGTTGCAGGACACTGAGGGTTTGTAAGCAGATACCGGAAGAGAGAAAACCGATGCCAACATAGGAAAACCATATTTCCACCATCCTGCTGAGCAAACAGGCCCGAATCCTCCGAAGACCTTCAAGCCCCCTGACGCTGAAGTAGATTCCCCAGAAATCCCGGAGAGACTGCATTCCTGTCACTTCTAATGCATTTACAGCGGCGACATTTTAAAAAAAAAATGGAGGTCGCTGAGGTGAACATATGGTCGTATGTCAATTCCAATTCATACAAAGGCCTCAGGCGGGGGTTAAAACACTTTTCACTGATTTATGCATGAACCAGGACTATTTATAAACTATCTTGGGCCTCGAGGTCGGGCTAAAACATGCTAAAGGAAAAGGCAGATGATGTTATTAGTGCTCTTACCTCTCATTGGTATCTACTTCTTCCATCTCAGGCATCTGGCCGGTGGAACTCAGATTCATGTACCCGTAGATGCGGAGCGGCCCTGTGAAACGAGGAGAAACAGAGGTTACGGTGACGGAGCGGTCAGGACACAGCATCGGTTTTAACTCGTAAATCATCAGTTTATTTCATGCTGGCTGTTGTCGTGATTTGCCGCCGTAGTTTTCGTTGTACGGATGACAAAAAAATGGCTGCCTGACAAAATCGGGTCAGCCTAAATTTAAAAAGGAAGGAAAACGCATCAGCAGATGATGCGTGTTATCTATTAACCCGGGGATCAATGTGAGAGACCGGCTGTAACGTGGCAGGGAAAATAAATTTACAACTGTTGTTGAATGTCAAGTGTCGCAGAGGAGGGTAAAATGACATATGAGCTCGTTTATGTGAAAACAAGGAACTTGCTAAGTCCTTTTCAGGGGTTTAAGAGAGAAGAAAAGGAATGCATGGTTTCTAGACCTTTTGACCAATGAATGTTAATGCATTATTCATGACCTTTCAAGTTCTAGTACAAAAGGATTTAAAAAGAATGCAACAACAACAAAACAACATCTTCGTGATATTCCGAGGCCTGGAAATGAACACAAATGCTTTGTTTTTGCGTGGGAACCCTGCTGATAAGACTCTCAGTTGTTATTGGTTTAACATGCTCAACAAACACTGCTGATTGCATGGGCGTGGAGAACTCGGAGTTAACAAGTTAACAGTTTCTTCAAGTCTGTGCGCCAAACAATAAGTTCAAGGCTTACATAAAAACCTTAACAGCCACATTTAAAACCAAGTTTTACTCCGCGTGGTCAAAGTAAATTAGGTCACCTACTGTACTGCTTTGTATTTTATGATGACACATAATCTCCTGCGTTCTCGTATGGCAGCAAGAACAATGTAATCTCATTTAAAGGGACAGTTCAACCAAAAATGAAAATTCTATTATCATTTATTCAACCTCATAATCTTCCATACATGACATCTGCTTTATGGCTGTTTTGACTGTGCATAAACACAGAGCAATATCTGGATATAAAACCAAAAAAAAAAAAGGGTGCATTGATGCAGTACATTGAGAAAGTTCAGTTTTTAATGCTTTTCAAAAAAGGAGAAGCTGCAGTACACTAAACTGCTTCCGTAAGAAAAATCAACATTTATTTAGCGTTAAATTAAAGATTTTTATATTTATATTTTATATTCATAATATATATTTGGATTACAGGCTTGTTACATAATAACATGCATAATTATAGATTTCCATATTATATACACATTTTAGCTATCCACATATGATGATTTGAATAAATGCATTTTGAAAATAATAATACTTACAACAAATGAATAACAAACTAAGCTTTTTTTGGTGCAAAATTCTTACCCGTTTCATTAATGTATGACTATTACGTTACATTATATATTTTGTTTATAGTTAAAACTAAAATTGTTCCAATTAAAATACAGTAATCTTAAATTTAGGCCTGTCTTGACCGTTCTTTGACAGAAATTCAGTGATATTAGATCCATAATCTGAAGTTAGCTAATATTAAAAACATCTCACAGAAGAAAGACATACAGGTTTGTTATGACATAAATAGCAAGCTACAACTAATTTCCATTTTTTAACCTAACGTGAACATTTATGAGGTTAGGAATACCATTTGTGGATCATAACTATAGACTCTTAAGACTTCACTCAAGTTCCAAGGGCACTTATGAGAGGTTTGATTCATTCAGCTGGAGAGAGCTCCATGTCAAATGAATCGTCTCCTGTTTTCTTTCACATCTGAAGCAAGGAGATTTGTAACTGCAATAAGTGTCTGGGTTCAGCACATGCACAGACATATAAATCCATGCTGGCACAATAACAACAGCTCTGCTGTTGGGAAGCATGCCCATGTGAAACACACACACACACTCACACATGCTGGTATTTGTGGTTTATGAGGACTCTCCATAGGCGTAATGATTTTTATACTGTAAAAACTGTATGTGCTACTGCCCTAAACCAACCCTACCCCTTACAGGAAACTTTATGCTTTTTTAGATGAAAAAAAAAAAATCAACATTTAGTATGTTTTTTTAAGCTTTTTGAATTATGGGGACATTGGCAGTGTCCTCATAAACCACCTTCAAATTGCAATACCTCTATCATACAAATGACACTGAACACATGAACCACAAAAACCAGCACACATGCACACACACACACAGAGAGAGTGAGAGGGTCTGGTAAAGGTTTACGCGGCTGGACGGGTGGGATTCTCATCATCATCATCACCATCAGCTCTGCTTGAGAGCAGAATTCCAGCACGAGCCCACCAACATGGATGTTACACCTCCAGACAAGACACAAGTCTCCCGGTTAGTCTGTGTTTTGCATTCTCCTGATGTAAAAACAGGCAAACTAGGGGCTCATACACTCATTGACACCCAGAATGATGCACAATCATTACCGTCAAGTTTAAAGGACTACACACCCACCTAAGGCTGTGCGATATTTATAATCTGCGTTAATATCGTAATTGTTATTTTAACAAAAAAAGAGGAGACATTATCAAATATGCCACTCCCGAACAAAAACGACTCCAAAAGCATATACTGAATAATGAAGCCCGTTTAAAATACATCTAATGCACAGGTTATGAAAGAAAAATTTGCCTTGAATGGGTTTGTTTTTATATTTGCATAGTAATACCGCACAAGTAATCTGTTTTCCGTAAATATATACACCTGAGAATGATTGCAAATGTGATATTTTATACAACAAACAAAGAGTTAATATTGAGTTACTTTCTAGACAAAATATTGTGTGTGTTCTTCTTTATTGCTTAAACAGTGGCAGTGTGTCCTTCCTGAATGAATCTGTTTTTTAACAAATCATTTGAATCAATGATTTGATGATCCGTTCATAAAGACAGTCACTTGATTCCTTTCTAAATGAAAGGAACGGTTTGAATGAACGATTCATTAAGACGGTGTCTTCGGTCTGTGTTATACTTATTTATCTATAACTGGCCTAAACCAACCGAGGTATGCCCACAAAAACACATAAAAAAAGCATAATCTTTAGCAAAATAATCACAAAATTTAGATTTTGTTGTCAATATTGCACTCCGTTACATACATAAAGAGTGTATGAGTTATAGACACACGTAAAGAAATGGCTAAAGCTAACAGCACCTGAAACAGCTAAGTCATAAATGCCATTCGTTTTAGTGCAACACGTGCCAAACATACACCAAAGTCATAAAACACATACACGGTTTGTTGAGACTCAGTCCCCTTCGATTTGATTTGCTTGCAAGTGACTTCAAAAGCCATTTAAAATGGGAGTGAATTAAATAAACCGGATGCTTATGAAATCTGAAAGCTACAAAATGTGTTTGGCCCACAAGGGGCTTTCTAATCTACTCTAGAGCGGCACGTAAAAACGGAGGAGGAGGAAAAAAACCTCCCGAGTATTTACAATTCAGATAATTTAGAAGCAAACCTTGAGGCAGCCAATTCAGAAAAGCAGCACACACAGTACAGTACCACACAACACAGTTTAAATGAAATATTACATGTTTTAACCTTCAAGTAGACGCATTCACAAAGGACGTGCTGGAGACGCACAGGAAGTTAGATGTGGAGGTGTCATTGCTGCCGTTAAGTGATACCGGACAAAGAATAAAATTTCATTTTTTTTGCAGTGATCAATGTCTTATCTGTATAGATATGCAGGATCATTGTGGTGAAAGTTTTCTCCTGTCTGCCTTTCTCCGTCTCAAGTTACACTGGTGGAAGTAGTGCTGGTTTCAGGCGGCATGCCACAGATCGTGGCAATTTTTGATATCGCAAGCTGGTGAAAAGTGCTACATTTCATCTGATTGGCTGAGCGCACCTTGATTTTTTTTTAAAAGGAACAATGACCAATGCTGTATTTAGTCAGCTTCCATTTGTGACAGGAACAGACCAAAATTGAAGTTGTCACTCAATGAAAATCGTCCTTTTTGCAAACTGGGCTTGATGGTTCTTGTGCGTCTTGTATGCAGTAGGTTTGGATATGTGCAAACGGACATGAGCTACAAAAGTAAAAAAAATAAAATTGAATTAATAACAGAATGCTAATTCATTTGTTCGTTAAACAAGGTATCTATCGCCTGCATATTTATACGACTGTCAAATTGTGAGTTTTGTACAGAAAAGAGCTGTTTTAGATGGCCGCTTCTGGTTATGTGGGCAGTTCTTGGCCAGAATTCATATTTTATGCTACACAGGACACGGCTGCATGGTATGAAGTCAGTATGAAACAGGATAGTCAAAAGAAAATAATTACTCGATTTTATGTATCAGGATTCGACAGGGTCATGAAACGTAGGTGTTAGTAAGAGTTTCACGACGTCAGGAGTTATTTTGGAGGCAGAGAAAAGCACTGAATTTTAATAAATAACGAATTATTATTTGGAACAGAACGCACAAATAAAAATGGACTTGAAGGCAGTATACAGCAGTCAACGTTTGAAGTGGATAAAAAAAGACAAGGTATTGTTTCATGCAGAAAATTCAGCTTTGCATCACCGGAAAAAATTATATTTCAAAATATCGACCAAAAATGATCATCAAATAGAAAACACTGATGTGATGATGTTTAACATTTTTGATCAAACAACTGCAGCCTTGGTGCGACTTTCCAAAAACCAATTTTTCTATGGATCCCAAACTTTTAAAAAGATATTTTTCAATATCAGCACCAGTTTTTCAAAGAAGCACGAGACGCTAATCAGAGTGGCGCACATTCTTTCACGCAGATGACAGATACACGACTCCTCTCAGGTAAACTCAATCTCCTGGCTCAAAATTGAAGGATCTTTTGAATCTGAGGCGCCGACTCAGCCACCCGCTGAAAACCGAGAGGGCCTTTCAAACTTTCCTCCATCTCAATAAAACAGGCCTCGCTGAGTCAGCCTTCTCCAGCGGGCAGATTGAATTAACGCCGGAGAGCGTCTCCCAGATGTGAGGAGGGTCTCCAGCACCTGAGCTTCCCCCAGCGCAGCGCTCTGCGTGTAATGGAGAGAGAAATGAGTGCAGAGAAAAGCTCTCCTTTCCAAATGAGACTCATCGTTATGCCTGAGGCTGTGTAACGCTCCGAGGAATTTCACTTTTCATTTAAATGCAAATTTTGGGCTTAATGACGATCTGGGGCATCTACTCTTTAAAGCCCTCACATCTGCCGATTCTCTGGAACGTATTTTAGTGCCATTCATTTGTTGTTGGTTTGCTCAGATTAGGCCGATGTGTTCTATAATTTCATTTTCCACCTTAACTTTAGCTTTGTAAATTACTAATTGGACATTTATTTAAAAAACCAGGGTCTCTTAACTAGTTTACTAGCATGACTATTTCTAGAATATTAGCCATTTATTAGTAAAGCACATATTAATGCCTTATTCTACATCCATAATCCTACCCTAATAACAGGCAGAAAATCAGGGATTTATTGCGGAAAAAGTAGTTAATAATAAGTGTTCCCTAGTTTCGCAATTTTCGGTTGAAAAACATAGACGTACCTGCTCGGGATTGTTATGTAATATCTTTTTGAAGTCGCTCAATAGTGTTGAGTGCTGTAACAGGAAATAAATGATAGGAGAGACGTTTTCCACAATAGCAGGTACAACTTACTGTAAACTGCACTCAAAAAAAAAACACTCAGCGTGCTGTTGCTCTTAACAAGAGACATATTAAACCACTCCATGCAGCAATTACTGAGAAGTGACCGCCAGTTCTCTGAATGGTAGGAAAAGAGAATCAGACATGAGACCACTTTAATATCCCAGTCATGTCATGTTGATGCTAGTGAGATCAAATTGAGAGCGAACGCGCCTTGTTCCATATCCGACATCTTAATCTGGGAAACCCACCTGAGTTGACGTCAATCGCCATCACCATTCGTTTGAATGAACGACTAACACACGCTCCATTCATTTAAATGCAATTGCTATCATCTATATAGCACACAGTATTGTCAAAAGCGTTCGCCTTGCTGCTAAAAGCTAACCGACTTTTTGCGAGACAAATAGTTTTACACTGCATCGGGATCCTAATCACCCTGTCTGGGATTATTCTGCAATAACATCCAGTAGGATGTACATTATCCCCGTGTATATATAATATTTTATGTAAAAGAGCAATAAACGTTCCGCGAGAGCTTCCATAAGCTATGACTGGAAGTATTAGATGACTCATCCGCAGAAAATTTGACCTAGATGAATTGGAACACTTTATTTGGATTTTAGAAATGTATGTAAATAACTTCAAGTGTGTTAAATCCTCTATCTGGGCCAAAGCTGCATTTAACTTCGACAAATTCAGGCTGATGGGAAATATGAATGTATGTTCTGATTCAACCACAAATTTGAAATATTAAGCTTTAAAATGGCGTCGAAATATACAATAAACCCACAGAATAAGAATAAAATATGTTCCGCTAAAACAAGGCCATTGTGTTCAGGGGAAATAAATACAGTGCCCTCTCAGCAACTATATATTAGGTATAAAAATGGCCTGTCAAAAGCAAACAGCTGAACTTTTCAGTGAACAAGGTAATTTCTCCAGCCTGTGACCCTCCAGATCGAGCGCACGTCTCTGCTTTAAAAGACTTTTATCAGACATTCAGCATGCGGTCTTGGTAAATTATCCAGTAGCACTCTGGTGATTTTTAAAGATCCTACTGCTTTCTAGAGAGGCCCTAAACAGCCCTGCCTTGTGCCAAAATCAAGCCATTTCTCTGAGAACAATATAGCCACCGTGACTAATTCAATAGTGGATGCCACGGTTTTACAGTCTTAACACCCCCTGGTATTTTACGACCAATTACCGGCCGTCTGGGTTGCTTGATGTGTCAGAGACTGAGAGCAGAGTCCAAGGACTCCCGTACCGTGTAGCGTTTCCTTCACGCAAACCACCGCCACCGACCACACACACTACTTTATCAAAAACACAACCTCAAGGCTACCTACCTAGAACATACATGGCCGGAGATATATCTCTAATATATGTAATATAATAATATATAAAGATATATTTGAATTGTTGACAGCATTTTTGCACACTATAGGCATGTTTGAAGTAGAATCGTGAAATTCATTCATAAAAACAGAATTAATCGTAGTTTATTATGCAAATTGTTAAATTGAAAGTACACATACGCAGTCCCACGTGACACTCGTGGTGAAACTTCACAAGAACAATGTTCAGAAATTGTGATAGAAATAAATTGCTATTGTACACTAGCATGTACTTCTAAAAAAAAAAAAATAAATAAATAATAATAATAATAATACTTGAGTTATAAACATAAAAGATGTACTTTTTGAAGAAATATGTTGCATCAAAGTTTTTGCTTTACTAAATTTGCTTTGAATCACAAATTTCCCAAAATGTTTAAAATATGAATAAAAATTTAATCAAATAAAATTGTTTAAAATATGTTTTAAAGCTTGCAGTTAAAGTTGCAGTTAATCCGACTTAATTCACTGTTAATTTCACTAATTATGAAAATTTAATTAAAATAGAATCAAGAAATAGAATTAAGACAAAAAAATTGTTTGTACATATATATATATATATATATATATATATATATATATATATAGAAAATTTATGTTAAATCTTTAATAAATTGATGTTAATATGTATTTGTTTTTTTTAAATACTAATTTTCTCATTGTTTGGAAAGTTATTTAGGAAAAAACAAAACAAAACTTTAAAGTGCCTTGTGGGCTGCCTAAGCAAACCTGTTTTTTTAGGCGTCACAGCTCAGCCACTTCACTTACTGACCGAATCTTAATCAGCATTTTTGTAGGATAAACAGACTGTTATGATTCCTAACAAATGCTTCTTAGCTGGAAGCTGAATGAGCTTTGAAACACAGCCCCTGACTGCAGGGAATCTGAACTGTATGAACATGACAAGATCCAGAGCAAAGAAAAACTCCATGAGAGACTCTAGGTGACGAATTATTCATCACAGCGGCGAGTCTTTCTGAAAGCATGTCTTCTCAGTGGGCTTTAACTCAAGATGGACTGTCATCCTGTCCTCAAAAGCCCAGTGAACGGCATTTCAGAAACAGAAACGTGTTACTTTGCATCTTGCTGTTGCTTTACGGTTCAGTTGGTCAACACAAGGGATCCCTTGCTGTGATAAATTCACTTTCTTGAGCATGAACTCAAGGCGAGCTGTTCATCTGCACATACCTACGTATGCTCTGACCTGAAGTGAATGCTTTCACAGATTATACTCCTCAAACAGAGCCCAAAGTAAAAGCCTCAGTAATAAAAAAATACAAATAAAAAATATAAGCACAGACAAATGGGATTGTTCCAATGCCTCAATTGCTGCCTCGGGCAGAGAGAGAAAATGAAATGCTGATTTGAAATGAGCGTGCTGATTGCCTTGCATCTTAAATGGATAAAATGGATAAGGTGTACCAAAAAAGTAATGCTCTCTCAAATGTCCTCCGGCCAGATTATAACCTTGCAAAATGTGAGAATGAATTAGCGTCACATTCCTCCGTGAGTCTCTGCAGTCAACAAATTTCCTCTGAGAACACACTCATTTTACTATTCTGTTAACCAACCGAGACTGTCCATGAGGGAGCTCATCTGTTGTTTGATCCACTTATCATTTGCAGTAAAGTGTGAAATAAAGATCCAGGTAATGTAATTCGTGGAATTGGCTGAAATTAATTTGAGCACTGCTCTGTTTAGGGTTGCCAGATTTCTACAACCAAAAATGATACAGGTAATGGAAAAGTGGCACTACGGATATGTTGTTGTATTCATTGAAGGCGACGGACGGGTTACGGATTTTTGAAAAAGTGTGTAACACGGCTCTAAGTGAATGAAAACACCCTGCAAGGTTTTAAATCTGAAAGTGCGCGGTGTATAAAGTTAAAAGAAAGAGTCGACTCAGAATCGTTCAAACGGGTCCCGCCCACCTGGTGGTCCTTTCGTATTGGTCTGAATGAAAAGGCAAGTTCTTTCTTCACCACTAGGTGCCGCTTTTGGAGGGGAGATGAGATCAAAATGAAAATCGACCTATGACGGCAGATTGGCATCATTGCAAAGGAGGAGTTTGGAAAAAAGATTCGTTAAGTGAATCGTATGGGAGTCGTTGAGCACGTAAGGTAAAAATAAATGAATGTTAAATGACAATCAAAGTGTTTTTAACCTCACGTGCATGTCAGTACCTAAGCACAAAATACCTAAACATGTTACATTTGCGTACGTTTCTTTGAAAATCAATGCTACGGTCATTTAATTGACTCTGAAACGTGCTTTCCGTCTCGGAATGTCTATTTTCGCTTTGGTCTGCGTGACTCCGCCCACTGCTAGTTTACCCAATAGTATTTCTACACCCTGGTTTGCCAGGCGGTGTAAAACACAGCAGTCATGGAAGATTTCAAACAAACAGAGTCAAAGATCACAGACTCTACTTGATTTGAAATTTAAAATCCTTAAGAATTATTGAAATGAAACTCATCTCATAATTCATGGGGACACTTAACTTCTAGCGATTATCGTCGAATTGATTACAGAGACCGTCTCTCGTCATTATACATCCCTATCATTGTTTATATGATTCAGTGCTTTGATACAACCGGTGTTGTTAAAAGTGCTTTATAAATAAAAATGATTGACTGATTTCATCTCAAACTTGAACTTGACTGATACTGAAACTTGAAAATACTGTTACCGAGGCACACTTGTTGGTTTTGGTGGTAATGACCCCACAACAAAGGTTGAAATTTCAGATGAAATTTTCATATGGAATGTTAAAAATATACAGGGGTCTAATATTATCTCAATATAAGATGTTATTGCAAGACAGATTTAAAGGGTACGTGTTAAAAAAGGGGTAAATGTCTTTTAGCAAAGATTTGGCGTCGCAGCTGAAAAAGACAAAAAGCAAAGTAGCGCCTAACAAAGGACGATCTGCAAATTGGACTCGCAGTCATTCACACCGATCCTGCAAATTAGAACAGCTTCGAGGGCTGACTATTTATGTGTCTTCATCAAAAAGTTTAAGCAATCATTTATTCTTCTTCAACGATAACCGCAATTACTCTGAATGTCTTTCGTAATTTTCTGTCATTTCGTTTCAATTCATGGAGGGTTTAATAATAGCGGCCGTGTTTCTCAGCTCCGCTATGTACCGAGCTGAGATCTCAATTTACAGACACTGAAGGTGAGCTCCTGCCAGTTTCATACATCAGCGAACGTGAGGAACCACTGACGTCAGGACAGATATCGCTCTAGCTAGCCTGCCGGGACTGAAACCACCGATATATAATTTAAAAACAATCCCATTTAAATTCACTCAACAGTGCTGCTGCATATGTTTAGAATAGAGTTTGTGTAGTGGAGCTCGGAGGTTGCGTGAATATATATCCTTCTGAAGCCATAACGCTTAACTGTGCGTGACCAAAGAAGTCACTGTTAGCACAAAAAAACGGAAATCACGACAAAAGAGCTCATCAGCTCCCATGAAGCACTGCAAACGATGTCATTCTCCGGAGACTTCCTTCCACGACTTTCTTCAAAACAAAGTTAGTGATGTTGTGATTCATCTCCGAGCTGGTTGGTTTGGTTCACGGCTTGAAACACTTTACTGACGAACTTACTGAAATGTAGAAAATGAATGAGAAAAATGCTTTCAGAACAAAGACGGCCGGAGAAGTGGGCGACTACTGAAGGCGCTCCATTGTCTGCTGGAGTCTACCTGCAAGCCTCGATGCTTTCTGAGAGAGAATTGGCATCTTTAAAAGTACATTCTGAAAATGACTCGTCACAGAAAGCAGCGATTGTGTTGGGGCTCTTTGCTTACGTAAATGTGCTTAGCGCTAAGAAGAATTACTAAGCTAAAAAGTGAAAGTAAAACGATGCATTTAAAGGCATCCAAGACTCAAAGCAGTGTATGAAACGGTTTCTTTTTCATTTCACAATTATACATTTTTCCTCACATTATAAAAGAAATAAATAAATAGAATCCTGAGAAAAAAAAATGTCATAACTGTGAGATAAATAAATCCTAAATTCTCTTTATTTATTTTTTACCTTTTAATTTTTTATTCTGCGGTGAAAATAAACAAACAAAAAAACTGTGACGTGAACTTGGAATTGTACGATAAAATTCAGATTTGCAAGAAAGAAAATTAGCAATTATCTTATCATTTTTTTCTTATCTTTTTTATTGTTTTATTCTATGGTAGAAACAAAGAAACAAAATGAACTGTGAACTTTTTATAGATTATATATTATTAAGAGATTATATATATATATATATATATATATATATATATATATATATATATATATATATATATATATATATATTTATTTATTTTTATTATTTTTTTTTTTTTATTTTTATTTTTTTTTTTTTGTGGTATTAAACTACTTTTTCTCTCTTGATTTTTTATTCTGTGGTCGAAACAGGCTTCCATAGGCCTTGAAATATTATACAGAAAGATTTCGATATACTTTTATAGATCACAACGATGTAGTAGGGATGTGCGGAAAAGCATAAGCATCCTTCGGGCCACTTGGAGTATTTCATTCCATCTTCATTGTGAAACAAATCATCCACACATTAACAATTTCAGGAGGATCCGTTCATTAAATCAAATTTGTTTAAAAAAAGAATTTGCACGAAGCAAAAAGCCTGACAAAATAGGCCAGTCTGCAAACCCTATTTGTGCCGCACATCCAAATGGATTTAATGGATGAAGCCCAGAGGGGGGAAAAAAGCTCAGGGGAATCCATTTACACGTCGTGAAGTGGGCTGTAGCTCTAAGTGTTTATTTTCTGGAGTCAGCGGGTGAGGAAGACGCGGTGGCATCTCATATAGGGGTTATAAAGCTGGCGCACTTCTGCCAGGGTAAACGACGATGATTTCTCTCTTGCCTTTCTTCAGAGGTAAATACTTCACAGTTTGCTGTCTGGGTTTCATGCACTCCTAGTCTAAGTGTCAGATGTGGAGCTTTTAAATTGCAACAGACCTGGAATTCAGACTCTGTGCAAACTCGTGCGGAGAGCAGACGCGGCGAGAGGACTTGGATGGATTGCGGAGTGCTGTTTTTGTTAGGGTTAAAGCCAGCCTGATTCATCTGAGCTACGAGAGAGCTGCAGAGGCAACGCGATGTGCAACGGAGCTGCACGCCGCTGTAAAACAACACGGATCAGGTACGAGCAGCTGGAGGTGCCGGATTTATCAGCCAGGTGGCAAGACGCTCCCTAAATCTAACTACAACACCCTGTGGCATGGATTTACATATCACCCCGAAATAATGACTTTTCTTGGAATCAGCTGAGATAATGTTGGCGCGCTGCTCTGCATGCATTAAAATGCCGACGCACAATGCAAAATAAATTCAACTTTCGTGAGTTTGCACAAAGAGGTCACCTTCAAGAAAAAGGCTTTACGGAGCCCGGGCTGCAGTGGAAGTGCTTGTAATAAAAACAAGAAGCAGTAACTATCTGCCTGGTCTCATTGCATAAACATACTTTTTAGCGAGACATGAAATACATATCGCTGCAGTTTATTTAGTCCTTTTCACACAAATTTACAAAGTTTTGATTAATAATGCATAATTTTCGCACAAAAAACGACGCTTTCGAATGTTGCCGTCACACATATCCAGCTTTATATCTTATACGTTTTCATAGACTTTCATAGATTTTTTTCTGTAGCTCACGGAGTACAGTGACGTACTTAAAGGGTTTGAATCCTGAACTACGGTTCACCAAAACAGTTCAAATCTTTATAAAAGGAAGTTGAAATGACACGGTTGACATCTTTTTATGCATTTTTTAACACTATAAGGTAGGTTTAGGGTTGAATTTGGTGTAGGGCATACTGTATTAACTTTAAAGCATTAACCTTTTAATTCTGAACCGCTGCAATGCATATATCAACGTAATTAAAATGTGCAAGGGGTCACGTATTGAAGCTGTGTTTTAGCTCCACTCAGTGGACATTTCCCTTTGAAACTGTGGCAAAACGTTGCCAAAAAATGGTGCTGAACAGAGTGCATACTTTTATGAGTCCAGGTTGGTAATTATTAAGGTCTACTGGTATTATGCGGATCAAATATTATCCTTGCCGTGTCAGCATCCGACTCATTGGCTGCTGCCTCCACGAGTCATCTCGCATACTTCTGACCACGCAAATTAAAGCAAGATTTACATTTGCATTGGTTACGGCAAGACAAATCGATCTGATCTAAAGCATACGGAACGTTTTAACATTCCCGAACGCACTTATAAACTGTAGATTTCTTCAATTGAGTCCAGAGACGACGGACGGAGATAAATCAGCGTCAGGGTCGACCACGTTTACGCAAGCCAGGAGAGCATGCAGAAGCGCAAGTGCTTCGTTCCTGGGTTTGTTTTCCGTCCACCGGCAGGCGAGAGCTGACAGCAGCAAGCTCGCTTTTTTTTTCTTTTTTTTTTTAAGTAGCGTTGATGCACGGCAGAACGGCGAGCGCAGGCCGAGTGAGACTTTAGTTAAAGCTTATTTTTTGATAAACAATTTAAAAATCGTTTCGCAACTCCTAGAGTGTTTCACAAACAAACCTTAGGTACATTTCCTGAACTAATATGCGCGCTGGAAATCGATGTCGAATACTTAATTGTCTAGTTTCGCATCTCTGTTGCTATTGATTTCCATTAAGCACACGTTCAAAACAAACTCGAGTCTTTATCTTGGAAAATGGCCCAGATGCTACCAAATATGTCCCATCGCTTCGGTTCGCAGAGGGAATCCGAGTGGATGTTTTGGAGCAAGCGGAGCCAAAAATTCAAAACATATGACGACTTACTACACTCAGAACCAGAACAATTTGAAATCGTTAAAGCGGTGGTGTAATTGTGTCTATAAAACAACTCTGTTTAGTACGTGCTCCGGTGCCGATGTCTCTGAGCCACTGTAAAAATGTACTTTCTCAGAAATAACTAACCAGAGCCTTTTAGGCTCCCTCCTAATAATGGTGCTTTTCGTGGCTCCAGCGCTGCAGGAGAGGGGCCGCTGTGATCTTCTCTGATATGCACCGTAATGCTGCTGGACATCACAAGGCTAATAAAGAGAACTCCAGGTGTTTCTGTGGGTTCATGCGTCCCGAGAGTCCCTCTCTAATGCTGTGGCCATCAGTCCTCTGATATCTCACACTAGGCGCCAGGTTTTTTTTTTCGAAGCTGCACTACTGTAGATGACGGTCTGTGAAACTGTAATCTTGTTCGGGAACATCAATAAAGCGAAGGACAAACAGGCTGTTAAGCTGAAGGAAAATCAATATTACATGAATATTTACATGTATGAATACATGTTTTAAATGTGTAAGACGTAAAAAGGATAACCTAGCAATAATCTGAGTTTTGCAGCATAAAATGTGACGTGACGCGTGATAATGCTGTTAGTAGAAACTTGTTTTAAAACTACATTTTAAAACATTACTGTTTTTCTGAGTGTCTTTAGAAAAGCGCTGAGAAATCCAAGATTTGTAGTTAAATCACTAGCCTAGTCTAATTTATTCATTGAAAATAGAATAATTAGTAATAAAGTAATAAATCATTTTATTTCCATCTAAATTCAAAATGCTAAATAAACTATAATAATAGAGGTATATAATAGGTATAATAATAAGTTATACCAAGGAATACAAAAATATAATAGTTTATACTAATAAAACTATTTTTTATGGATTAAGGGGTTAATCTGAATAAACAAATTTAGCTGACTAACGTTCAACTATTAATGTGTTTATTTACATGTAGCTAAAATGCATTTAAAATACTTACCTCGAAAAAATTGCTAGCATTTTTTTTCTATGCATTGACTGTCACAGCATTTTCTTTCATACCATGGAAGTCAATAGCTGACATGCATCAAAATACCTTCTTTTGTGTTCATCAGGAGGAAAGAAATCAACTTGAGAGCGAGTCAATAATGGCAGAATGTATTTTCGGTTTCGGGGGAGATTATCCCTTTAAAAATTATTTTGTTGGGATAAATTAATGCTTTTCGTTTGATTCAGTGAATACTTTTTATTTAAATAAAACCATTTTTTGTACCCTTTTGTAACAAATCAATCAGAATAATATTGTGTATGTGTGTGTGTGTGTGTGTGTGTGTGTGTGTATATATATACACACACACACACACACACACACACACACACACACAATATATAGACAAACCGACAGTGGAGAGAGATGAAACGCAGTCCTGTGTTTACAAATCGTGCCAGCACCTCATTAAAACCTCTTAAGTCTTCCTAATACTGCAGTAATTTAAACACTGAGACCATTAACACTGCTCTAACACACTGTGATTGACAGCAGTGAACTGGATCGTCGAGTTTTTTCTCTAGTCTACATCAACCAATGATCTTTCCCCTACAAGCGGTTCGAGGCGAGTCACAGAGACAGAAATCAGCCCAGTCACTTCGCTGACCCAAAGTCATTAATCCCAAACTTTATTTATTCCAGAATCTGAGATTGTTTGCCATGCTCCTATCGAAAACGGAAAACTTTATTTAATGGATTTACACCTAGCGCCCCAGAAAGCGAAGATAAAATTGATTCGGAAGCTTCGGGAAATGTAAAGCGAGCCGCGCGTTCGCATTAGCCGAGCTTCACCTTTGTTTTAAGGCTCCACGTGGGGCTCTAATGCAATGTAAAAGAGAGCTTATCGATCTTCTGGCCTGAGCTCCCTACTAAGCCATCTATCAAAGCACATTCGTCCCAGGCTCGGGACGCCAGCATTGAACGCTGCTCTCAATATTGCATAAACACGAATTAACCTAGGAGGTCTCTGGAAAAGTGATGAACTCCTAACGGTCCGACCATCAGCACAGATGAAAAGTTTTAGGACACACTAGGAGAAGCAAGAGAGAGTTTTAACTCAACATACGACAGACTAGCTTCCTGTATCCTTCATGATACTCCCATCCAGGGTGTTTGCATCTTTTTTTTTTAAAAAATAGGCTACTCTTTTGGATATAACTTTTATAAGGGTTATAAAATGTGTTTACCTGCAGCGTGGAGGCGCAGTAAATGCCACAAGACATTTGCAAGTTTTGTTTCCTTTCGCCCCATCCAGACCCTTTTCGTTTGCCATCTCATGAAAAGTGGGATTCATTTGGCGAAGCTTTACCCGAGCCTTTTGCATTTCGGATTCATCAACGATTTTCGCATTTTTATTATCCACGGAAGCCCGTTTCCACCACTGAATGCAAAAATTAAACGTGCGAATGGTAACGTGCAATTCTGAGGGGGGGTTTTTTTACGTCGAAAGATTATATCTCACGATTCTGAGCACGCAACTACGGGTTTACGTCTCGCACTTCAATAAACGGCGTTGTTATTAATAACGAGAACAAAGAACTGTGAGATTTTTGGGGTTGGAAAGTGGCGAAAACTGGCTTTCGTACAAAAAAAAAGAAAACACGATTTCTCTGTTCCCTGAGAGCTCCTGATTCGGTTTCGAGTTTTAGCTCGACGCTAACAGAAAGAGAAACAACGCTGTTGGGTTTCCTCATTTGAACGCTATCTGAACGACCGTGAGTTTACGGAGGTCAAAGTCTTCATTCTTACGAACCTCTCGTAAGCCATTCGAGTCGTATTAATATTGACTCTGTTTTTGGAAGTCTCGTTTCATCACGGAACGGCCGACTTTGTAAACATATAGCCCGGGAGTGTGTTCTTAGATTATTATTACTATTATTCTTAGCAACAGCCAAAGTCTGTGTTTGTTTTATGGGGAACGGCGCTGAAACTTTCGCCTGATTGTCATCTCATTGATTGGAACATCTAACCGAAATTACCCTCTTCACAGAGCTGATTATTCTACAGGTGCTTTACGAACAAAAACACGCTCTGTGGCTTGCTCACAAATTAAGTCACATTCATAGCAGGTTACGGTTCGTTCAGAAGGGCGCCACGCTTTCTACGCTTTCTCTGTGAGGTCCACGATCACTCGTACATCAAAAACACAGACGACTCCAACGTGCTCGCTGCTCTCTTCCTCGCTCCTCTCTCTTTCCGCGTCACTGGAGAACTTCATAATTACAAATCATGGAGAAGGATTACCTCCTGGTGATGGAGAAAGAGCGTTTTTCAAATGTGACAATCACAAAATTACCTTGCCATTAAATTTACCGAACTGTCAGCATCCTGATTATTTAAACGTTGATTGTAAGCCACTAAATCTACATTAAAATGCCGAACGGAGAGGTAAAAATGAAGACGCCGTTAAAAGGCTATGCAACCTTCATCTTAAAACGATATAAGAGCAGAATGACGGTATGAGGCTCTAATCAAGCGCCTGGTGCATCATTACAGCCTCTTAATATTTAAATATCATAATGCATCAATATTTAATGGAAGCTTTTAATTAATCCACATTACAAGCATCCGAGAATCACACTATCTGGGTCGATCAAGGTGCTTCTTGCACCTTTGGGCAAGGTACACAGCTCCACTCCGCCAAATTGCATAATGTCAAATATGAACTTATGTCTGCTACATGACATTTGCATTTATGAATAATAAATGACTATTCAAAGGCTGTGTTATTTCCAAGCCACTTGTTGAAGGAACACAACGCGTGTTTTGATTAAAACCCGTTCAAGTCGCTTCTGATTAGTAGTTTGGTTAAACTATGCCTCGCATAATGAAACTGAAGAAAGTGATACGGTTCCTCGACTGATTCATATTTCTTATACACTTCACGCACAAAAGACCAAAAGGCTGCCTAACAAATTAATATATAACTCCCATATAAGGACACTTTTCTCTTTTAAGAAGCGCGTGATTCATAGCAGTCCAAACATTTCGGTGCATTCATCTCCACCGCAGAAATCCCACAGACTAATGAATAGTTTTCAGGATTTCAGGGCAATTATAAAGCGCGTTAACGACGAATGAATCGCTCACCATTTCTGTGAGGAGCGCGCAGGTCATAACCATGGCACGGCTCTGAATCCTCCCGCGGAAATTCACATCCTCGCATGGAAGAGCGAAGCGCTCGAGGAAGAAACGGGCAACTTCTAGGCTTCGCCGGTGTTCGCGGAACGCCCGCTGTCGGCGGCGGGCGCAGTTTGCGGGAGTTTAGCGCGTGGAGGCGGCGGCGGCGCAAACTAGTTCCGCGGCTCAGCGGTCAGTCCGGGAGAGCCGAGCGCGAGCGCCCTTCAGTTTGCACAGTGAAACGCAAACTGGAGTCTCAAGTCCCTCCTCTTTCACACCACTTCCACCTCCAGCGTGTCTGTTGCCCTTTTCGAGAAACGCGTGTCCAGTGTCGTTGTCACGCGTACCTATAACACGCAAGAAGCGCGCGCGCGTGCGTGCGTGCGTGAGTGCGTGCGTTTCAGCCAGGCGCGCGGTGCGCACGCAACCGGGGCAGCGTTTTAACAATCGCGCAACGCGTACGATTAAAATAAACGATTACTGACGAGCTTTTGCGTGAAACTAATCCCAAGCTGCTCCAGAGGACTAAAACGAGTAAAAAAAAAAACATCTGCTATAGACAGCTTGCGATTTTTACTCATTTAAATAGGAATATTAAACTAAATATAAACATATTTACATTTAGGTAGAAAACAAACGGAAAATATATTTTCCAATTTAAGTTCTCCCATACAATAGAGGCATTAACGCAGTAAAAAAGTAAAGTTTTAATGGAGAAATGAGACGTTAAAAGTTGAAGAAATGAGAAAATATCAATTAGGCTTTTCTTAAATGCCGCATCGTGATAAAACATAAAATAAAAATTTGAGTTAAAGTGCGCTTCACTGCTTTGACATTATCTCAGGGCGAATTTTACATAAAATATTAATGCCTATTATATTAAGAATGCGATGGCAGTGTTTTATTCCAGAACAAGCACTCATTATTCACTTAGGAGTTGTATTAAGGAAGATAAAGACATGCAAAAGGGAACCGAAAACAACACACGTGAACAGAAACTGGAACTAGAGACATCAATAACATGAAATGTCAGTCATTTATTTATTTTTTGTTATTGTTGCGGTAAAACATGGATTTGCTCTGCTCCCTTGATCCTCTGCATCTAGCCTTTTTTAATCTGCATGTCTCACAACCTCTGTCAGCATCTCTGAGCTATATATAGCTTCCAAAAAATGCATACGTTTACATACGGCGTATCAACCTTGAAAGGCCAGGTCCAACAACTCTTATACCTATTACATATTAGACAAAAACAAGTTAAAATCTAGCAGAGAAAATATGAATGTAATAACAAATGATGAACTGATGAACAGACCAGCGTATGCTGATGTGCTGTTGCCTTCGCTGTGGGTGTTCAACTGGCGTAATTGAAACCGAAACAGCACAGGGATTCTTATTTACTGAAGACATCTTAAAGCAAGAAACGGGCCCCTCTTCACGAGAACAAAAATATAGAAAGCAGCTCCACGCGAAAGTCGAAAACAGAACCACCAAGGTCCCTCGGAGACTTGTCAACAAGACCTTGTCGATGTGGTAAGGATTCAAGAGGGCATGGCAACCGGAGGTCTCCAGAAATCATTTCCTGAAGGAATGAATGATATTTTCGAAAAGACTTCGTTAAGAGCGTATTTTTTTCCCGTGCGCTCAGCCTCACACATTTTTCTTCTTGTGTTCTCTCTTTGTAACCAGATGCACACACACACACACACACACACACACACACATACAAGTCATTTACACTATCTGACACAGCTGCGTTTAAAATCGAACTGGAAGTTAAGTGCTGGGCGTCCGGTCAGAGGAGAACTGGCCCCAACTGAGTCTGGTTTCTCCCAAGGTTTTTTCTTCTCCATTCTGTATGGATGGGGTTTTGGTTCTTCTGGCTTGCTCGGTTGGGGACACTTAGCTTCTATCGACTACCGTCGAATTGATTACAGAGACCTTTTTTTGCATTTAATAACAAATTGTTCAATCTAGTCATTATACATCCCTATCATTGTATTCTTCTACTTTATACTGTTCAGAGCTTTGGTGCAACCCGTGTTGTTAAAAGCTCTATATAAATAAAAATGATTGATTGATTGAATGATTGGTTGATTGATTGACTAATTGGTTGATTGTTTGATTGATTGATTGATTGATTGATTGATTGATTGATTGATTGACTGATTGGTTGATTGTTTGACTGATTGATTGACTGACTAATTGGTTGATTGTTTGACTGATTGATTGATTGACTGATTGGTTGATTGATTGACTAACTGGTTGATTGTTTGACTGATTGATTGATTGATTGATTGATTGACTGATTGGTTGATTGATTGTTTGACAGATTGTAACCAGTAGCCGTCAGCCGGACAGAACCATTATTATGCTATTCTGTCGTGCCCTATATAAATTGAATTTTTACAAAATCAACAAAAACAGAGAGACTGGCGAGCTGAGAGCGAACGAGCTCTTTCGAATGCCTATATATTATGAATGGCACTGTGAGTAAACCTTCACCTCAGGCCTGTAACATATCCTCGCACACAAAGCATACCGTGTCTGTCTGCTCTGTCATGTGCAGAGCCGGATTACATGGGCACCTCTTTATTGCTCCTCCAAAAGAGCGGGAGAGATACTGAAAAAGATTCCTCTTCAAAAGAGTCGCTTTTCCGTTCGGCATCCTGGTACAATGCCACTCGCGTTACTAAAGAAATGCGCAAATGCTGGTATTTCTCTTCATTACGGAAAATAGGTCGACTGCTTCCCTCTAGGTATGTGTAAAGGGTGAATGAACAGGCAGCACATTCAAATGTTAGTCATACATCTTTCATGGCTGTGCGCGCACCTGTTTGTGCCCACATGAAGTATGCATTTAAAGTTGGCTTTTTTTATACCGACAGACAAAACAAACATGATAAGAGTTTTGTTTTATTAACAAGTTAAACTGAAGCCTGTTTAAAGTCTGAGGCGTCTACGCAATGGCATTTTTTCATTGATCAGATGCTGACTCCAGAGTCAAAACCGGCCCCGGATAACACGAACAGAAGCAATGTATTGATCTTTAGCACTTCTGTGTCTCAATGCGTTGGTTTAATGTCATTTCTTTCCAAAATATGCCAGACCATAATTCATACCACAGTGTTAGTGCACACTCCATCCTTAACAAAAAAGGGCCCAAGGGCCACAAAAGAGCACCATAAAATGGCACATAATTTTTTTAATTACGTAATTTACATAAAAAAAAACAATTTAATTAATGATAAATAATTTTTAAATTTTATTCATTTTAATTTAATTGTAAAATGTAGGATGTCTATCCTTTATAGCTTTTTTTTAGCATCTAATTAAACATGGCATGCGTAATAGTCCGCTTAAAAAGTAATTTCTGTCATCATTTACTCGTCCTCAACACGAGGTATTTTAAAGAAGCATTCAAAGAAAAAATACCTTTTTCCGAGCTCCGACATCCGACTTAATAAAATGAAACGCAAGCATCGTGTACAAATACTTTTTAGCAATCTTAGTCATATTGTGTAATATCAGCCAATATTAGATATTTAATTCTGCGTGCTTAGCGCAGTATTTAGCAACTCTCAAAATGAAAATGTATCATAATTCCTCATTTACTTTTTTTGCACCTTATGTTCCCAACCTGCATGACTTTCTTTCTTTCGCGAAACGCAAGATGTTTTGAAGAATGTTGATTGAATTTGTTGAACTTGGCGATAATTTTATAGAGAAAAAAACGTTTCTCAAGTTTTCTTTTTGCCCAGCTACGACGTCCAACTTCCAAGATAAATAAAACGTGAATACAGGTTGAAGGATCTGCATTCAGCTGGCTTCGGCCAATATTATATTTAACTTTGCATACGGTGCCATATTTTCTTCTAGCAAATCTCAAAACGAGACTACAGCTATAATTCTGTCCTCGTTTGTCACGACTTTATTTCTTCTGCGAAACCCGAGATATTTTAAACAATGTTGGTAATTAGCTTCCGCTGTATAAAGATAAAATTGACATTTATCAGTTATCTTTCTCCCATTTAACTGTGAGAAAGAGCTTCAAGAGTCCCTAGAGAAGCAACGTGTTAAAGAATAACAGCAAATGTTCATCAGTCACTATTGTTAAGCGATCCCTTAAAATGAAGTTCAGATCAGTGACCCGAGCTTCTGGTCTTCCAGTTAAAGTCATCTCCACACGACCTTCTTAATGGATAATGAATAACGACTGACGTGTTTAGAAAGGGCTCCATCTTCAGCTGCTTCCAGACACTGCTTAGCACTTGACCCACGTGTTTTATTGACTGCGAGTTAAAGATGTGGATATTGATGGCAGGCTGCCGGGTCATGCCCTTCCTCGCGGTGGCCGGTTTCACCGGTCTGGTCCGGCGCGATGCCTTTGATGGACGCAATCAAGGAACCTGTGATTTGCTTGAGATGAGAGAAGTTAGAGACTCCCCAGAGAGAAGGAAAGAAAGGTCGAGGAGCATAAAGGAAGAGATGAGGCTGAGAAACACATCTCCGGCTCTTCTGCCCTTCCACGCTATTACCCACACCTGGCTAAGATTTCAGAGAAAGCTTCTGCCGATGCTTAAGGCAGCAAATATTCCTCCTGAACCGCGAGGGTTTGCTGTACCCAGAGGAATCAAGTCTGATTCAGAAGTTATGCTGTGCAATATTATTGGATTTAAGTTCTCCTCGCACCAGGGACAAACAGGGATAGATCTGAAGCTCAGTAGCTTGAACTCGTTTGGACGGCTAAAATTGACTGGCTCTTAGCTCACGACGCACACAGAGCACAAAGTGGAGAGCAAACGGGATAACGTGCATTTTTACCAGACTTTTATGTGAGCAAGTAGTACTTTTTTAATGACAGCTAACGTCTCACCCGGACAAATGCATTTAGACTAGGAAATACTGGCTTTTAGCTCATCTCCGCTGCCGCCGTTGCATTTTCATGGAGCATTTTGTTTGTTTTTCGCAAAAATCATGTTTTTAATTAATCTCAGTCAAACTGTAGTTGGGTTATTTTGGCTATAGGTTAAAGAGAACTTAAAAACAGCTAACTACACAAAAAAAAAGAAAAAAATATTAGTTTTATTAGTGGTTCTGATCGTCTCATTCAAAATAAAAGTTTTTGTTTAAATAATATATGTATGTATAAATGCACACACACAATACAATATACATTTTGAACATTTTTACACATATTTACATGCATGTATTTATATTTGTACAATAAACATTACATATAAATACATTTAATATCTATACATAACATACTTTTTTTACGTGTGTGTATACATAATAGATATGCATGCTACACACATATATTGTATAAACAAAGATTTTCATTTTTAATTAGCATTATTAACTTTTAGTTAATCGTTTGAAAGCACCACCGTCACATCTGAAGAAAAACCTTACGAAACGTGAACATTAGGCACCTTATAATAAAAACCTGCCAAGAATATATTTTACATTGCTCCAAAAAAACAATCACTACATATCCATATAATTTTGATCTTTAGTAGACTATCCACAATTTACATTTTCAAATTTATTTTGGCGTATGAAGTTTTAATCTAAACGTATTGTCAATATATTTCAATGACCGCCACAATTCACAGCATATATAAACCGGGTATTTTGCCGTTGTGAGGACAGGCTCTCTAATCAGCGACTTTAATATTAAGGCAAAGTTTCTTCTTTCGCGTCAGTAAATGATATGCAAGAGCTCCGGATTCCCACAGTGCGTCTCAGAAAGGATAAACGATGAAAAACAAACTCACGACCTAAACTCACAAGCTAGATGTGGACTCAGATGCTGGATGTTTGTATGTTTGTTGTGCCGGACGGTCTAGTCGGCTTTGATCATCTTTTTTTTTTTTTTTTTTCTCCTGAAGTTCGCAGCTGTGTCTCCGTCCAGATCTCTGGTCTTTCAAAGTTAGCTGATCAACATCAAACAAATGACAAAAAAAAAAAAAAAAAACGGCTTCTCTATCTAACGCCCGGCCTCAGCTTCTCAGCTTCCACCCACACATCTTTGTCCGTCTGATCTAAATTGATGTCGTTGCACATGCGGTGTGCGTTTGATACGAGTCTGATGCCAAATAGACCTTTTAGTAAATAGATGGGGGAATATGAATGCGGCTTTTGATGAACTAAGATTACTGTACTAGTCATTCACTCGAAATACAGAGGGGAGTCTGACAGACCTCTGTAATGAGTTATATATATTATTTCGCCGTTGTCAGGCTAGAGTAGAGGTCTAATTAAAGTTTCAAATGCAAAAAGATTTATGCAAATGCAGCAGGAAGGGCGCAAGCGAAACAGACTGAGCGTCCTTTCTTGCAGTGCCATAGTAACGGAGAGATTACATGATGAGATTTGTAAACTGGGAATTGAGGTTGTATCGTGACGTTTAATCCCTTTGTAATCACGCGTGGCTAAATGTTATTGCTCCAAACACTTCACGCGGCGTGCGGGATCGAGAGGTAATTTATTTCGCATAATTCAAACATCTTTTGCCAGCCAAAATGTGGCAAACAAAACACTCTCACTGTATATACTCCATGCATGGTCAGCGATGCGATGCACTACAGATACATATAAAGCAGTTACAGGAATCGCTACAAATAAATTGTTTATACTAATGCGAATATGTTAGAAATGATATTTCTGTAACCGTTTCAATTTTGCATCCAATGCACACATTTTATTTACTTTTATGCCAATGCATTGACGCGAACGTGCATTCTCTGTACATAAAAACACCATTGGAGAAGTTCGGAAAATCCTGACAAAAGAGTTTTTGACTTATAATAATAAGAATCATTATCATAACTTAGTTACATTAATAACGAGGCAGCAAATCAGCGTATTAGATTTGTTTCTGAAGGATCATGCAACACTGACGATTGGAGTAACGAAGCTGAATAAATCACAAAAATGTAATAGGAAATATATATTTAGAACTGCAATAATATTTCACGATATTATGGTTTCGACTGTTTTTTGATCGAGTGAATGCAGACTCGGTGTGCAGTATTCCCTCTTAAACAAATTACAAGACTTCTGCATTACATGAGAAATTAATAATCACATGCAACTAAATATAATATACAACTGATTGCACAGAGTATGTGTAACCTGTGAGATAACCCCGGTGTATTTCATTCATATTATAAAATTAGCTCATTTTAATTTGTTCTCCATCAGTCTCACACCTATCTGGGAGAAGCACCTCAGATGTTAAAGATATCTCTATAGAAGATTTATATTCTATAGGGGGTTATTAAATCACGTGACACTCTCTCTAGAGCTGATTTTCACAACGCCAATCAATCACTGACAGAAAGTAGCTCAATCTCATTTTTTACTTCCTCTTGACGCCAGCCGATTAAGGAGGAGGGTACTCCTTTAAATGATAAAGCTCTGCATTCATTCAGCGCAACTGACAAAAATCCCAGCACGTTTAATATGAGAGGAGAGTGACACACTTGATTGCTCATTCACTTACGAAGCCTGTGACAAACAGAGACCGTCACAGTCTGTCTGCAATAAAGCTGCAATACTTCAGGCATTATTTCAAGTTTCTCTCGTAACTCGCCGGTGCGCGCTTGCGATGCTGCTTGCATTTGCAGCGCGCGGGTCCGTGCATCCGATAAGAAATAACGATTCCACTTTAAGTTAGATGTCGCGTCCGCTCAGACTTCGAAGTAACTAGAACACAGTGCACAAGCTACAGAAACGCACTCGAACGCTTTCCCGGTCGTTTCGCTGGCACGGTCTGTTGGTGGGCAGCAATGCACGGGGATAATTAACTCAATGATCTAACTGCGCAAGAATGACTAAGATCTGTAAAAATACCTTCTCTTTATGAGGCCTGTTAGCTGCACGCCGAGTTTACATAATTGTTTGAGAAATTATAGTCACCCCACATGCACTTTCAAAGGCCGCAGGTATGTTTTCTTTTGTTTGCTCCATCAGCGCCTCTCAAGAAAACGGTAGGCCTACTGATCGTTTTCTGCTGGGACATTATCGGGACAATTCTTTCCTGTTACCCTAAAGCACAAGCATAATTTAAAATACAGGTAAAACAGCTGTATCTATACGGAAAAGTACTTTATTTCAATAGAACATTGCAACCTGTTTTTACACGCTTTTCGTAGACAGTAGTTTTGCTTTCATGTCCATAAAAGCCCAGTTCCGCCATTGAATAAAACATAATGATTTGGATTTTTTCTTTTTGTTTTTAAGAACTGCGAAATATAACTTCTCGGCTGAGACCTATGAAGGCCGAATCTGAAAACTGCGGCCTTTCTGAGAAGAAAGCCAGAACTGTGGGTTTAACGTGTCACAATTATCTTTTAATTTTTTATTCAGCAGAGGAAAGACGCTTCCAGATATGTCAAACATTACGTGGTGACACAGACCCAGCTGCGGGACTGTTTAGGAGAAAAAAACCAAATGGATTCACACGCAAAAAAAAAAAAGCTGGATATTAAAACTGCCAGTTTGCTTTGATGACCATGTAAAAAGCAATCTACAGCAGAATGATGATACGTTTTTCATCTCATGAATTATAATGGTATCAATAATGCTGATTAAGCTGATGCCAGTAATTCATACAAAACACATGGTTGCAAACACATATTTAATGTTGCGATTATATCTCAATACCTCTTTATGTTGGTTTGTGTTTTTTGGTGGCTTTAACCAAATTAGAGGTGATTATGTGCAGAACTACAATCGCGGTCAAAATCTATATGCAGAGCACGGTCTTATACCTTTAAAAAAAAAGGCTATATTATATTATTTATTACTTACTGGCTTTTTTCTTTTTCTGTTTTTTACCAAATGCCCATGACCCACTGTTTGAGAAGCGCCGTCATAAAACAAACACACTTCACCCAATTCAATTTAAGTTGACTGAACAATTCAATGTGCGTGCCTCGTTCTCTTCGGAAGAAACTACAGGAAACCTTCCACTTTTCTTTGAGAGCGGACCTCTCATCATCCTTCGCGAGATGAGTCGGGTCAGGGTCAGCGCAGACGCTCATAAAGCTCGCTGGTTTTAAATTGGTTTTTCACTTCCACCCGAAAACAGATAACATTCGCGAAACAACGCGGAAGCCGTACGGCGTGACAGAACGCAACCTTGACAGGGAATAAAGTTGCACGAATATTTATCTATAAAATTATTCAACAGACAATGTGCTTTGTTCTGCTGAGTTAATTGGGTGTCATTTATCAAGCGTGGACGAACAACTGCGCTGATATAACAAGTGCAGGGTTGTGCCAGGAGACGCACAAAGAGATGTGACAAATTCACATGGACAACAAAAGCCTGGAGAGAGTCCACAGAGTCCTGTCAGGAACGGGAGAAACTTTCACGCCGATGAGTTTCGATGAAACTGTTGGCTGAGGCTGAACACTTAAAGGTACCGTAATTTGACAATACGGCATTTCGTTCATAACCCCCCACACAGGACATGGTCTAAAAATGTTTATCGCTGTGCACTTTTTATGCAACGCTTCGCTGCAATGTCTACTAAGCGGCACTAAAACACATGTTCAATATGTGAACCCTGGCACGTTTTCTTACGCTAAAAAATGTATGTATCGCGGCGGTTCAGAATTGAAATATCCGTGAACTGTCGCTAAAAGTTAATGCTCTATCACGTTGGAAATACACCCTACACCAAATCCAACCTTAAACCTACCAGATAGTGTTAACAAATGTGAAACTGATACGAAAAAGCATTTGTTATTTCAACTTTTTTTTTATGGTTTATGGTTAAAAAAAAAGAAATGAAAAAAGGAAGTGGTATTATGTGGATATACTATGTGGATATCTCCTAAAATGTACCGATAACCATAAACAAAAATAAAATAAACTGCAATAAGTAAACACCTGAAATCTACATATTGCTTGGGGGTGAATAAATCAGAACACGCGGTGACTTTTCAATATGTGCTGTCAAAAGAAAAGCGTTTGCAAGCAGGGGCTAAAGCTAACCAGACAAGACCTGGCGCCCCTGGGCTCTGTGAAAAGTGAACATTTGCATTAGTTTATTACAAGAGCTCTTAATGCTATAAAAACATCCTCAATCTAAAAGACAACAAGCGCCACGGGTTGAGATCTCGAGCTAATTACACTGTTTTTTGGCACCGGCTCAGGTCACGCAGTGTTTGCGTCTTTATTATACGCCTTTGTCAAATTCATTAAACCAAATGAACCACCAGGCTCTTCAATAACAATGACTGATCAAATACACGAGGCCTTGGCAGGTTTTCAGATGAATTTGCATTTACATCAAAGAAATTACAGAAAACTAGAGGAGACTGAATGCGTGCAGTTTAAATGATCTTCCCTTTTATTTGTCACATTAAACTGAAGAACACCTGCGTCAAACACACCTGAAGCCACATCAGGACTCGACAGAAAAGAGAGTTTTCTCTTTTTTAAAAAAATAACATTTAACGCCTCTCCTTTTTTTTTAGATTAGCGACGTGAAGTTTCCACGTCTTCGCCAGCATCTCTCGAACTGAGCAAACATTGGGATGACTTTAAAGTAGCTAAACATACTGCCGAACTTGTTATCTCGGTGAACCGGCTGCCGCTGCCGACTCCTCTCGCTGATTTGTATTCTGTGTAAATGTTTCCCTGGAACCGAACCCTCAGGTGACACAGGTCAGGGTAAAAAAGAGACTCTGGTCCGCTTTTAAACTCAGAGCAGCCCGAGAACCCTCAGAAACCAGACTAGTGAACATACTCTGTGGACCAAAATAAAGCAGCAACCTTATTTTAAGTATTAACTAGCTGCTTCTACCATATTGCTATCATATTGGCTGTTTATTTGTACTTAATGTTATTTTGCATGACCATATTTTAGGTCAACTAATCCTACAGTACTCCACACTTTAACTACTATATATATATATGTGTGTGTGTGTGTGTGTGTGTGTGTGTGTGTGTGTGTGTGAAATAACCCAACTGCAGTATTATTGAGATCCATTGGTATGAAGAGCGGAATAACATGATTTTTGAAAATTGTTAAAATGGAGTTACCTGTTTTTGCAACTCTTGATTAATCACATCCAAAATAAACTTTTTGATTTATGTAACATATGTGTGTGTGTGCTGTGCATATTTATTTTGTACGTATGAAGACACACGTGTAGTATATATCTTTTAATATTTACATGTATATGCATTTATATTTTAATATTCTTATATTTTATATTTACATATATTTCACATATAAATATAACATACTTCTCTTAAATATATGCTTGTATTTATCAATATTTATGTATATATATATATATATATATATATATATATATATATATATATATATATATATTGTATAAAAACATGATAACACAATAAAATATAAATACAGATAGAAAGATGTTTAATTAAGATTTTTTGGAAAAAATGCAACAACACAAAAACTATTTAATTCAAGACTATACTCACTATATATTCTGTGAAAACAAGTCTTAATATCTATGCAAGTTTAGTCTTAATATCTTACACAAGAAACTGCTTCTTGTTGAGGATGTTTAGACGGTTTAACTGGATAAATGTTTTTGTTGTTGTTCCTTTTTTTCCATTGCAGTTTCACAAGGCTGCGTTAGCTAATGCTGACAGAACATTAAAAGCATTTAAAATTGTGCAACGCGAGCAATACGCTAAGTGTCTCTGAACGGAAAGTTGTGTGAGCGTCTTTAGGCTCAGAGGTTGTTAGTACTGTTACGACTTGACAGCTGGAAGTAGATCTTGTCTGTCTCTGAGTAAACGGGCTGACAGGACTAATCAGGTCGCGTGGCTTCAAACTGAGACCAAGAGAGGAGTCCGGATATAGGCTGCCTGCATGTCAAACAAACTATACGTGTGCACAGTATACAGACAAAAGGAAATGAACCAAAGCTGGGTCAGTCAGAAACACCGTTCAAAAACTGATCACAGCTAATGCAATAAAGCGCAGGGGAGATCGCCCCCTTAATCCATCAAAATGCTGAATTTTTGCCATGTGACCATAAACTAAAAATCGTATCGACCTGCCTGTGATGAACACGAGGAGGAAAAGTGATAACCGTTTTTGTACATCAGTACATTTTCTACATGACGTAAAACGATTTGAAAATGCCACATTATAAATATACAAATGATCAAACTGAGTTCAGCAAGACTGCATTTGTTGCATCAAAAATATGGCTCTTTCAAATGAAATTTAATCCTGTGATGCAAAGCTGATTTTTTTATCATCACTAATGTCGCAGTGTCACACGATCCTGTCACATGAATCATATTAATATGCTGATGTGCTGCTCAAGAAAAAAATGTCTTCTTATCAAAAAATATGCATGAAATGGATCAAAAGCGAGAGTGAAGATATTTCTAATATAAATGCAAAAGATATAAAATAAAAGCAATTTTTATTAAAACAAACATAAAAATATTGCTGCATAATGTGACCATAAATTATTATCGACCTGCTGCCAAACAATTAACAATTCACATTCAAAATAAAAAGTTTTTGTTATAAATATACAAATATATATATATATATATATATATATATATATATTTATATGTGATATAAATATATATATATATATATATATATATAATATATATATAAAAAATATATAAATATCATAAATGTTCTAATATAAATGTGAAATATATATATTATATTATCAAAAAAACTAACATAATAATATATTATATTACAATAATATGTAAACCAAAACTTTTCTTTTGGATGCGATTATTTGCGATAAATTGATTGACAGCACTAATAAAAAAAATAATAAGAAGTAATGCGATTATAGAATAATAAGATTAATAAGAAGAATAATAATTGAGCACAAATAATATTTGAGCAGCAAATCAGCATATTAAAATGATTCCTAAAGGATCATATTAAACTGAAGACTGGAATAATGATGCTGAAAACTCAGCTTTGCGTTAAAGAATTAAATCATATTTTCAAATATATTAAAATAGCCTGCGTTTGGAGACATTTCAAAAACATATACCTGCTTTAGCTGCATAAGTAAAGGCCAAAAAGTGGACATCTCAGCCCACGCTACCTATCTGACACTATTTTTGCATAAAGACCATTGCGGTTTCAAACGCGCTGGTCTCACTGTCCCTGCTGCTCAGACTAGACGTCCTGTCCACCCACACTTAGCCTTAATGAGATCCATAATGCGAGGAGCAGTCTCTCCTTAACCCCGATCAGGAATGTAAATGCACAATAGCAATGGAGCAGGCAAACTTCCCATCAGAGTAAAACGTACAAAGGGCGCCTTTGACTCCCTGCTGAGTGTCTCTCCTCGAGGCGTCCAGACTAAAGCCCTCGCTCCTTCGCCATCTCGAGGGGATAGAGTTTCTTCGATTGCACTTCTAACTCAGACGCTCTCCTCGCTTTCCAGCTAGACAAATATTTTGCTACTCAGACGCAATCACTTTCCAAAGAATTGCGGGAAATGATTTGTGGAGCTTGAACGCGGACCAGAAGTTTTCGAAGTGTCTCGGGCTCATCGTAACGTGTGATTAAACAGTCTATTGCTGAGAGCCAGTAACATGATTACAGCGCCGATTATTCCCACAGACAAAGACTCAATGGTGTGTGTGGGTAGGCTGCGATGTAGGTGGAGAGAGAGAAATGAAATGCCACCACCTGTAGATATCATTCAGCTACGGTTTGTAGAAGGCAGGAAAGTTGTATTATGAAACCTGGTATAATCATGAACTCTGCAGGGAGCGCAAAGACTCATTTTTCACACATCTCTCGCACAACGATCTTCATCTGTCCTGCAGCAAATATTCACCAGCGTCCGCTTGCCGTCAAAGCCATTTATTTTTCTCTGGCCTTGGCACAGCTTTAGCCATTCGATAACACTTAGTTAGCACGAGTTAATGAATAATGGCGTTTATTCGTTTGATTTCAAGAAGTAGTTCACCGAACAACGGACGTTTGCTGAAAATGTAGTCACCTTCGGGCCCGTCCGAGACGTAGATGAGTTTGTAACTTCATCCGCTCAGGTCTGGAGAAATGTAGCATCACTTCTTCAGAAATGGATGCACTGCGGTGAATGGGTGCCGTCGTAATGAGTCCAAACAGCTGATAAAGGCATAGCAATAATCCCCAAGTAATCCACACCAGTCCAATCCATCGTGAAGCAAAAGGCCATCATTAATCTATTGTCTTTAACGTGAAACTGCCAGTTTCTGGCTTAAACACCAGTCCATAATTAACAATAACGCATTCATTGTAAAAAAGTCCATTCGTATTTTCCTTTCAGATCAAAATTCACCTACATATTTCTTTCGGACTGTTTTCACTTGCAACCGTATCTTGTCTGAATGCATATTTCTCTTCCGATTCAGACAAGATGACTTTTATACCGGAAATCTTACGGATGGAGGACTCATTTTTAGCTGGAAGCCATTTCTACTCAATGCTAAGACATTTAAACCTCGATTTTTCCTTACAAACAGCAGCTTTTCCCTTCAACACACTCTCAGGAACAAAGCCACAAAAGCTGCACCTTTTCAAAAAGTACATATTTGTGCCTAAAAGGTCTATTTTGGTTCCTCAAAGAACATATTAGTACTTCAAGTGAACATATTCGAACCTTACAGGTGCAAAAGCGTACCTTTTGAAAAGAGTGTAAGATGGATTGGAATGGCTTGGATTATTGTGATGTTTAGACTCTCATTCTGACGGCACCCATTGACTGCAGAGGATCCATTGATAACAATGTGATGTCATGCTACATTTCTCCAAATCTCTAACTCATCTTGGATGGCCCGAGGGTGAGTACATTTCCGGCAGGTTTTAATGTTAAGTTCAACATCTGCTAATTCATTCATGCACATTAGTTAATGGAAGGAACAATAAATAATCATATTTCTATTAATGTAAGTAACATTTAAACAAATGCATTAAAGTGCACGCATTTTTTAACCATCCTGTCTATCTGATATCAATACGATGCGGCTGTGAGACGCAGAAGAATAACAACCTTGCTGGGAGGAAAAGCAGCGTGGGCTTATGTGTGTGCGGCGCGTGTTTTGTGAGCAGGGGCTAAAACTACAACCATCCGAACAGGGGTCAGGTCTTTACAAAAAGCTACACGCGTCCGCCGCTGCCGGGTTGAGGGAAAAAAAAAGGGTTTCTAATGTATCCCGAGCCCTTCAGACATAGCTATTCATAGTCCATTCAGCCAAATGTCACTGATGCAGGGTTACATGCAGGCCAGTCATCTACTAATATCTCGTTCCTTTGGGTTAGTCAAAGTGAAAAGAGCAGAGTGGAAACGGTTTTGATGAGGAACATGCTGGTTATAAGGATTCACGAATGCACGTACCTGTAAGCAGAAAGTCTATTCTGGGCCTGTTTTAGGATGCTTTTACATTAGAGCTTATGGGTGCTGAGCATGCATCAGTTTTTGGCTGTTATTTGTATACAAAATCACATTTTAGAAAATGCATTTTAAATATTTTATTGCTTTAAAATTAAATATTTTACTTTTATGCAATATAATATGTGTGTGTGTTCGTGCATACACATACAGTTTATATTTAGAAAACATCTACATGTATTTGCATGCATATTCATATAATTTATGTAAAAATATATTTAATATATAGACATATTTTTCCTAAATACGCACATGTATGTGTGTCTATTTATATATCTAGTAAATATACACTGAGCACACTCATATATTATGTTAACAAATACTTTTATTTTGGATGCTCTTCACAATGAATCATTTAACAGAACTAATGTTATTTAATTAAACCTGTATATAAGGTAAAATTGAGCAAACAAACATGAATTAGTGTGATTCGTCGCTGATAAACTATTTCAGACACAATTACATATTTTTATGGGTTTCGCTGGATGTATATTTAGACTATTTTTTGTTTAGATTACTTTGAAGTAGCTGAAAAACGGCCACTTTTATTCCAAAGAAAGTTTTTCTTTAATACGCTGCTCTAAATGCTTCTGGCAAGCTTTCTCAAGCGCAGACTTTGATCTCGTTCTTTCTTGAAAATAAATTTGATATTCAAAGATACGTCATTAAAGCCCTTTACGAACAAACCGGCCAGCAGGAATAAAGAAAATGTTTATAAAGAGCTTGAAAAATAGAGCTTGAAGAAATAAAAGTCGCTCAAACCTAAATGACGCTCAGCGAAATTACTCGAAATGTTTATTGCTACACAAACAAGGCCTGCTTACCGTGACTTGTCAGTTCAATTCCATACGGTCTCTTTGCAATAGTGTGGTTTGGGTGACTTTATTTATTTCCTGAGCCTTGGACTATAGCTACTGTAAAGTTGAAACTTTAGGTGATAAATCCAGTCTGACACGAACAGAACAATACTGCATTTTCGTCTTTGGTCATTACCTTGATGCATACTCTTGGTGGTAGCTGCTCACATTGACGGTGCAAGCATACCTAAAAGAACTATGTGAAAAGAGACCAGCGGGGGCAGGAGAAGAGGTGTAAAAGTAATCGGCTTCAAAGCGAGCGGTACAACCAAAAAACGGCCTTAAAGCCAATTCAAGCACTTTTTTAAGCCACAGGAGAGGCCAACATCAGGCGTTGAAAGATACGACAAGGTGCCTTTGACATTTCTGGATAAGGATTGTGGATAAAGCGTTCTCAGTTTATCACACGGTCTATGTGGAAGTATCTACGTGAGCAGACAAGACTAAATGTCAAGGGTCTCACATCAAAGCTTTGTTCCTTGTCCAATCTGATGGGTCCGACTTATACCAGGATTTCATTATGCCAGATGAGGGCTGGTTTCTGAATTCTGAATTGCATTACATCTTGCATCTCATCATCATGCCACTCAGAGCAAAAAGTACACATTGTAAGTTTATTTCTTTCCGATTCTTCATTTTTACGTTGTGATTGTGAGTTTATGTCCCAAAATTCTGATTTCCCTTCCCTCTATGGGATATGCATCTCGCAGTTCTTGGGGAAAAATGGCAGAAGTGCTTATATCTCGCAGGTACCTGTATTCATGAAACATCTTAAGGCTGAAATTAGCTTAAAATCTTAAAAAATAATGGGTGTCAGTCCTAAATTTAGCACTCCTGAATAATTATTTGACAAAACATTCTAGCGCTAAAACTGCCTTAATGTACTCATAACTCATAACTATCCTAAAATGGCTGTTGCCGGCAAATTTGCCTCTGAATATGAACATTTTAGAAACATTTGATGATAATGAGGTATCGTCTTTAGGGTTCAGAGGTTGTCCCAACTCTAAATTTTCCTTTGATCATATCCTTTTCATTAAACATTCAGGCTATATAACAGCTGTTCTTGTGTGTAGACGCACACTGATAATTACCTGAACATATACATACATAATACATTACTTCATTAGTGACACTAGCCTGCATTTTAAAATCTTTATTTGAATATGGCAACATAACATTGCGCTCAGCAACATTTCTTTGAAAAAAAGACCCCTTTTCTCTCTTCTTAGCCAATTGCTTTTTAAATCCATTCATATTCAATATAAAATGGGTAGATTTAGGTTCGGGGGTAGGTTAAGGGGTCTAAAAATCAATCACTTATAGACAATAAACAATAAAAATGCACTGATACGAGTATCTTAATTACATATAAAAAAATATGCAAATATTTTACGTAGTGATTTGTACCTTGAAATACATCTAAAAAGCATGTTTTAGCATCAGTAAAATGTTAGCGCCGGTAAATGTTGCGTATTCATACCCGCGTATAAACACGAGATCAGGCTGGTAAAATAAAACGTTACCACTTTATTTCGCAGAATTGAGTTTATAGAACTTAATTGCTTCAAGTTCTATCACAAAATTCGGACTTTATACCTTGCAGTTGCATGTTTTATCTGAATTACAAGTTGCAATTTTGACTTCTATCTCGTAATTACTTAATAACTCAAAAATGCAGGTTTATATATATATATATATATATATATATATATATATATATATATATATATATATATATATATATATGGATTTGTTTATATCACACAATTCTGACTTTATAACATACGATTCCGATTTTTCGTTCAAGACTTGCAAGTTTATATAATTAAATTCAGAAAAAAGCTAGCATTCGAACAAACAGAAAAAAACTAAATTACTTTTGCATCCTTTATTCAGTGGCAAAAACAAGCTTGCACGGGTTTAGCAGGAGGCTTGATCGTGCAGATAGTTCGGCCTGCGCTCCCACAGCTCCCCAGACGTTTTGAAACGCAAAATACAAACGCTCATTCTTTACCCGGTGAATGACAAGACACAATACAAAGGCGATCTGTGATGCTCGGTTGTTATGAATGGAGCACTTATGAATTTACATGACGTCCTGCAGTGCGACGGGGAGAACACTATTGGATTGCTCGGAGAACAATATGGCAGTCGCAACCGGTGGGAGGGGGCTTCGGCAAAAGGGCAGCCCACTCATGTCTCAGACCTTTAGTCGGCCAGAAATAGCATCAGTAGGAAAGGGATTGAAGGAGGCAATTAATATGCCAGGCGCTAAACAAACATGTTGCAGCGGCTTCTAAATGTTGTGTTTAATATCCACAGCTGCTGAACACATACGCCTCAATGAGCCTCGCTCTATCAAACAAACACTGTATCTTTGATAAACCGCACAATTACCCTTTAAAGGTCTTCATCTGACAGACATTTCGGTTTAATTTACCTCCTCTCCCTTTATCGGCTGTGTTCGTCTCATTAAATGGTTTGTAGGGGCGAGGGCCCCTTTAACAGAAGAGGGAGTGGGATACTACGAATTCCTAGCACAGCAAAAACAAACACTTTATCATTAGGCTGTCGTGTCATAAACGGGTTCTTGTGTGCCAGTCATGGGCTATCAGGTGGATTCGAACTGGAAGAGAACGGATGACGTAGTTTCTAAATTTGAATTGGCTGCACATTGGGAATTAGGGGACGGTTCACCACATTAATCATTTTCCCGGCACAGACTCCTGCACCTCTTTGTCAACAGCATAGCAAAGGCAATTAGGAGGGCAGTTTAATTATTTGCTGAGATAACCGAGCGCAGGGCTGCCAGAGACCTGCTGCAGAAGTCGCGGGCAAAAGCGTCATGGGCTTTGTGTAAATGAAAACTTTCACAGGTGCTAAAATGATACGAATAACGCGTTCGGATGCGATACTGTGTTTACTGGCCCTGAAATGCTGTTCCGCTTTTCTCGCACTGTTTGCAAGGCATTAAATTGTCACTATATTTTATGGGCTGAGGTATGCTACGGGGTATGAGATGGCACGCAATGGGTGTTATGAGAACTGATAGTATAAAAGCCTTCAAAGCGACGCTGAACATTGAAAATAAACATACCTTGTTGCAAAAAATGCTCTTTGCTTCCCTCGGTAGTTGTATTATGATATTATATGGGAGCTATACTTGTGAAAATTAGAAAATAAATGTGGTACAAAGGGATCTTGAGTAAAGACAATAGGGAGCAGCTTAGTTTTTAAATGGAAAAGGCAGAAATTATTCCTGAGGGGAAAAAGTAAGTGCCCCCAAATGTCTTCAAAGTTGTAAATGGAACAAGTTCACTGGAGTACATTTTATAAGAAAGTACTATTTCAGTTGTTCTGCTTTATAATGATATATTAAAGGGATACTCCTCCCCAAAATGCTTTTGACTGTCCCATTGGCTGCCAAGTAAATTACACAAAGAAATCGTCCAAATCTGCCTTCAGTGGTTCAATCTGAATGTTGTGAATAGCTTTTGTAGGCAAAGAAAATAAGAATAACAACTTTACCCAGTCATTTGTCTAATTAATTAATTAGAGGAGACTAATTAGTGAATAGAGTTGTTCTTTTTATTTTCTTTGAGTACAAAAAGTATTCTCGTCACTTCATAACAGATGGCAGATGGAGTATTGTGATGATTTATTTTCTGGACCTTGACAATGGTAATTGTTTGGAGTCAGTGGGACAGGTACAAACATTTTGGGGTGGAGTATTTCTTTAAGTTCTATGTTTCTGCTTGCAATTACAAGTCATTTTTTCCCTCAAACTGGCATTAGCACATTAGAAAACACTGAAAATCAAACATATATCTAATTCTCTCAATATTTGTATTATGATATTACATTGGAAATAAATTTGTGAAAATATGAAATACTAAAAAATTAAGTATTGGAAATTAAGCATGCTAGTGTTTATTTTGTTCTTTCATTGAAAATAGTTTGTACAGCCTCATAAAACGCATGTGCCTCCATTACACCGAATATCTTCAATTTGTCATATTTGTAAAAAAAAAAAAAAAAGACATTTTACATTTTATAATAAGGGGTCTTATTAATGAATACTGACCTTAGCTGATGTTAGAAATGTGTAGTTCTCCCAAAAGTTTTTTTTTTTCTGGATCAGGTGCTGCTGTGCCTTTGAAGACATCTTGGCAGATTGGCTGCTTCTGCAAAAATTTGACCAAGAAATGGCTCACAATGAGTTCAGGGGTGACCCAAAACTTACAATTAACTACTTTGTTCAATTTCCAGATTGAGATGTAACTTCATTTTTATATTATTTTAATATAATATATAATATTTGATTTTATTAAATAATATAATATCTAATATCTAATATATTAATATCTAATATATTTTTACTTTATTTTAAATATTATTACAATGATATTTTATTATAATTATTGTATGAATTATATTTGATCATATTTTCAAATATACTTTATTAATGTCATTATGAAGCTGATTGTTCAGCATCATTACTCCAGCCTTTAGTGTAACATGACGCTTCAGAAATAATTCTAATATGCTGATTTGTCAGATTTTATATGGACACGTAAATATGTAAATTCAATATAAAATGATGACGAAATTGCCTAGTAAAAGGTTTGATTATGTTAAATCATTCACTGAGAGGAATAAGCAATTAAAGAAATCAAACACGTTTTCACCGTGCTGTAAATATTCATCCCGAAGCCTTCAATCAAAGTCCATTAATTGAATCCGGATCCTAATTTAATTAAGACGACTGCAAACATTTGTATCGCAATTAATCCGGCACAGTCTTTCACTGTAATCAAGAACGCTCTTTTTTTTTCGTTTTTTACTGAAATGCTCCCAGTTTAGTTTTAAAAACTCTCTGTGAACACTCAGCTAGAGATGATGTAAGAAACAGGGCTTCAGCGGCCAAATAAAAGCATCTGATTTGCCCCGAGGGCCACTATGTCCTGTGCTCCACTCTATTAACTATCTGTGCATCCCTCTATAGCTTCAGTAGACCTCATTACACAGCTTTATAAACCCACTTATAAAACCTCGTTCTGAATTCATTGAACGGTTGACATCCCCATTTGACCCCTTTATCGTAATAGTTGTCTGCTGGTGTAAGTACATCGAAGCATGGCTTTATATGCGAGTGCCCTCATAATGAATCGCTCAAAGTTTATAAATGCAAGGTCAGCCGAGAGCTCCGGGATCGTCTCTACATTTTCACATAAACACACAAGATGAACCGAGGGGCTGAACCGCATGCTGTAATCATTGTTACGTTTTGTGTTATTTTAAAACCTTGTTAAATAAGATAAATTGCTAACACTATTTTGGTAGACATTCTACTAGTTAACAGTAAGTAACTTTGCGACTACATGTCAACTAGCAGTCGTTAGAGTATTAGTAGACCTACTAACTCTTTATTTTGATGGACCCACAACGTAATGACTATCAGAAACTTATTCTGCTAACCCTAAACGTACCCTAACTGTGTGTAGTTACAAATCCATGAGAATTATAAATACATGAGATACTAAATTGCTTATAGTTAGCAGAATGTCTAAAGTGGACGATCAATACAAAGTGTTACCAATAAAGGTACTTCTTTTCATATACAGTATATATATAATTATTTTCTTTGCTTTTAATCTAGCAATTCTTTGAAACGTTGTAGTATTATTTCAAACAAATGTATTTCTACATTAAAAAGGTGGTTGGATACTTTTTACTATAATTTGTAAACATTTATCTGTTTGAAAAAAAGCTACATTTATGGTTCACAGAAAGAGAATGTTGTTAATGTTAAATCTATATTAATCTTAAAAATGTTAACATTTATTGTCCTTTAACAGTCTGAAGCACTTTGGGGAAATTAAATCTGCCATAATTAATTCCACCTGAGTTCTGATTAATATAATCATTTATGTATTTTATTAACTTTTTTGTTAAATATTTTAATTTAATATTTTAATTTTTTAGTAACATTTAGCATTTCCTGCCCTTTATTTCAATGCATGCGTGTGCAATCTTACATTCATTTTAAATGTGTTTGCTCATCAAATATTTTAACACACTTTAAAATAGAATTTATTTTGATCTCCACTGTATAAAAAAAAACTAATAAAAAAATAGTGGTTTCAACTTATCTTGTTACCCCACTGCCTACATTTTTTTTGTTTAGTCAACTTAAAATTTTAAGTTAGTTAATGTTCATTTAAGTGACAATTGGAGTATTTTAGTGATCTAAACTAAACATTTTAGGCAACAGGGTAAAAAGTTATTTCAAGTTTACAGTGTGGATTCTTCGCATTTTCACCCTAATTTTCATTGTCACTGAATGAAATCTTTCAGAAATCATTCTAATATACAGATTTATGTGTTGCTTATTATTTTTTTGTAACCTGTAATACTTTTTCAGGATTCTTTGATTGTCACATCACATGGGCTGTATCTCCTGATGTATCCCTCGTCTTTGACAGTATTGAGTTTTATTAGCTCGTTTTCTTATTTCCCCAAGCATGAGGTTTTAGCGTCGAGCTCAAACTCAGGGCTTTCCCCTTCGGCTGAAGGTCTAATTGACGCTCCATTTCTTATGCAGGAGTTAATGGCTCAGATCTGCTGTAATCAGGAAGCAAACAAACGGATGCATACCGTAATGATCTTCCAGTAAGGCCAGGCCTACCGTACACAATCTCTCTTTAAGGCCCCTGCTATTTATTTGTCACAAACCTGACTATTTGTATGTACATCTAGTTGAACCCTGAATCACACCGAGGCCTTTCACATTACACCTGCTGTTGGGTGTTTTTTCTCTTTTATTTCAGTCCAATGGCATATGTCAGTGTAGATAAGAGAGGCTGAGTCAAGATCTAAGAGATGGCCGTCAGAATGGCAGCACTCTGCTCAGAGGAAAAAGGTTGTCTTCAGACATCACAAGGAAATATGATTACACTGGCAGACCTGGACCCGGCGACGTGAGGTCTTCTCCTCGTCTTTTCAGCTATTTTTTAGCAAGATGTGACTTGCCCAGAAGCTACAGCGACTTTACCGTTTTATCAAACGTTATTGGATAATTTGGTGTTGGGTCAAGCTGTGATGAAAATACTGCAATTATGCTTCATTTTGTAATTACCGTTCTTGCTTTTTCCTCCTGGTCTCACAGTTGTTTGTTCTTAGATTTGCATTTAAGACCATATTTTGATTGCCGCCGGTAAGCTGATTAAAAATCATACTGTTCCCTGTCCTACAAAGAAGAGCTATTTATAACCGGAGCCCCAAACCCTCCATCACCCCCACGGTGCCCGGAGCCGGTCGGACAGCATTCAGTTTGAGGATTAAATCAGTTCCCCACGTCGCTCCGCTGAGCCGGTTCATCTCACAGCATTCAAAGAAAACAGACTCTGATTCAGTTCTAGGCTTTAATTGCTCTTTAGAACATATACATATATATATATATATATATATATATATATATATATATATATATATATATATATATATACTAAATCATTATATATATATATATATATATATATATATATATATATTTAATATTTATATTCAGCAAATCAACATTTAGAACTAGAATCAAAGTCATTATTCTATATATATAATTTTTTTATTTGTTTAAAGAATTTAATATTTTTATTCAGCAAGGGTGCATTAAATTAGTATTAAAAAGACATTTGCAATAAAATTTTTTTTTTTTTCTACAAACAGAAGACATACTGTGCTTTCCACAAAAAAATTACTTAGGTTTTTAACATAAATCTAATCAATAAATATAAATAATCTGAAATTTTTCTTAAGCAACGTATCAGCATATTAAAATGATTTCCGAAGAATCATGTGACACTGAAGACTGGAGTAATGACGCTCAGCACCGTAGAAATAAAATGTATTTTTAAATATATTCTTAATAGTTAATCGTTAATCATATTTCATAATAGAACTGTTTTGCTGTGCTTTTTAATACAACCTTAGAAAGCATACAAAATAATAAAAAAATAAGTACATATAATGAATTCACAGAGTATAAATTTGTAATACATTTTAAACTCTTTTAAACAATACAGTTTGGTAAAGCACCTATATTTTAATATGCATTAACTGATCTATATATATATATATATATATATATATATATATATATATGTATGTGTGTGTGTGTGTGTGTGTGTGTGTGTGTGTGTGTGTGTGCGTGTACACAGCAAACAGAACTATTCAAATACAATAAATTAATTCATTTATTTATGAGTGAGTGAGTTAATGTTTGTTCTCACTTTAAAGAGTTTAAAGTGACAGTTCCAAAGTCTATCATTTACTCACCCTCAAGTCGTTCCAAACCTGCATAAATTCTCCTGTTAAAAAACAAATAAGACACTTTGAGGAATGCTGGTATCCAAACAGCCGATGTATAGCCACTGGCTTCCATAGTATTTTTATACAATACAAAGGTACATCTTTTGTGTTAAACAGTGAGTAAGTTATGAAAGAATGGCTGTACTATCTCTTTAAGGTTTAAAGACTCAAATATATATTTATATAAAAAAAGACACACTGCAATAACAGATGTCAGGACTTAATGCTTTGTGCATTTATTCAGTTATTCATGGCTGATAAGTCCGACATTCGTCAGCCACAGCGACTTGTAGACAAGCAAGTTCATTTCCTGTCCTGATTCTAACTTACTGTATTACTGTCACTTCTCACGATGAACTCCTCCTTTTCATTGCGTCAAGCGATACAGTAATTACTTTACAGAGCTCTGCAGTGTTATCGCGGGGATGGACTTGACATTGTCAGTATGTTTTATCTCTAGCGTGTGGCTAATCTGAGGATGATGTCTGTCAGTGGGCACTGATTTGTAAAGCCTCTTCTTTGTCGGTCCCATCAGGGCCGGTTAGCATCAGCCTTTGGCGCTCGCAGAGGGTCCCTTGCCCCTTGCCGTCCCTATCCATCACAGCCTACTGTCAGACAAGCGGAGTTGCACTGACGGCTGTCCTTGTGGAGGAGGAGAGTCCCAGCGTACACTGCGGATCTTAGATGACCTCGCGCCGAAACACAACTTCATCCTGCCCAGCGTAGGAACAGATTCATATCCTTCAGGACCTGGACTCGGGGTCAACCGACGCAGAAGTAACCCTCGGGATCCGATATGTTACGATGAGGAGAAAGAAAAAAAAAAGAAACAAGCTTCTGCTGCCACCGCAGAGCATTTCAACATGGGCTTCTCTCTTTTAGCTTGTGCAAAAAGAAAAAAAAAGTCAAATTGTTTGCCTGAAATCACAGTTCCGTCATTATTCATTGACCCTTATGACATTCATTTTTCTGTGGAATAAAATAAAGCCTGAGCTGGTCATTTCCACATTACTCTACTTTTGCAGTTCATATGGAAGCATGCTGGGAAAACCAGATTTCCCTCCAATTTAGTCTATTTAATTTGTGGTTTAAGATGAAGAATGTATATAAATGGGCAAAAATTGCATTTCATGAAACTGAACAGAATTTTTACTGCGTTCTCAAATATTTTGATTGGAATTTTAACAAAAGGTACATGTTTTAGAGTTTGCTGTTTTGTGATTTTTCATCAGATGTTGCCATAAACTAAATAGACAGTAACATTACACACACACACACACACACATATATATATATATATATATATATATATATATATATATATATATATATATATATATATATAGATGAATACCTTCATACTCAAATCTTGAGGGGATCCATTATGAGATTAGGAAGCTACATAAGAATAAATTCATCCCTTTGACAAGAAGTGTACTGTGCATTCACAGGCAGATATTAATAATTCCAGTGTTACTTCATTGAGAATAAAACACACTGATCCTTTGATGACCCCACAGAAGAGGTGTATGGAAGCTTTTGCATGCAAATTAAGGGACTTTTTAATATTGCTTTGTGTCGGTTGAGATTATGTGCATGACTCAAAGAGATCCATTAATGAATATGCCTTTATCTAGCATCTGATGGCCTCCGATCTTTTCTCCAGCGGCAAAATATCCCCACCTGACTATCGACTAAGTGAGATAAAGTCTGGCCATGCAGTACTGGTGAATGAAAGGTGAGCTTCTGCTGAAGTCCTGATTAAGAGACACTTCTGTAGGTATCTGCTCTGAAAGCAGAGCCTCACGGCAGAGGTGACGTGACTGCCACAGCTGTTCATTATTCAATGCTTTCTTATTCCTTTTAAGTCCATTTTACCCACTAATCTGCATCTGGGTCGCAGAAATTAACGCCGGTTCCTTCGAAAGCTCCAGAAATACGGAATGATCTGAATCGTAAGTGATTTCTGAAGTGATTCCTGTTAATTCTGAGATATTGACATGCTTGGCTGCTACCGTGAACGAGGCCACTTTGACGGCTGGCCCGAAATAGAAACCGCTGTGGAGAAAAATGACATTGTTCAGGTTGGAGAAGCATGCGTTGAAAGAAAGAGAAGAAAAACACTTCAAGCTCCTGCCAGGTCCAGACGTAGTATCGGCTGGGACTGCGGGAAGCATCCTTAGAGGGTGTTGCGTCTCTGCAGGAGAGAGGAAAGTTTGTGCCCTTTATCTTCATGACGTACTGGATGTACTTGACCGAGCTCCACCATCACAAAGACTTGGTCCACTTCCCTCACTACTGGAGATCCTCAAACCCAGACGTGACCTTCAGAAGGCCTTGTCTTATGCATGAATTAGTCACTAAACCACAACATTATCCTACTCACACTCACACAGTGTATGAGCACATTTCTGAAGGGAAATGACCTCAAAATAATAAAATGCATGCTTTATCTAAAAACTGAATGACCAAAAAATTGTATAACAAAATAAAACTAAAATAAATAAATAAATAAATAAATAAAATAAAACTAAAATTATATATATATATATATATATATATATATATATATATATATATATATATATATATATATATATATATATATATATATATATATATATTTTTTACTTTTTAAGATTAAATGGAAACATTAACAAAACTGTTTTTTGTAAAATGATAAACATTTCTGGCTTGAATCTTTTTCTTTTTTTTTAAATTATTTAAAATTATTATTCATTTAATATAATATTGGTCTGAACAAAAATGGCACACAAGCTGAATGAAAATGTAAATTATTATTACAGTAGGTGACACTTATGGAAAAGCAGAAACAGAAATAAATCATTGTCACCTGTACACACCACAGCTCTGCATTTAAAAACACCACTGAATTACAGGACAAACACAAAAAATACCATCAAAATTTTTCTGAAGAGAATAGGAATGTTCACTTTAAGCTTTAGATAATTATCTGTCAAATTCTGTGCAAGATTGTTCTAGTAATGAGTAAAAGTTAACTATTCATTAATAACAATCTCAAAACAATAGCACAGAAATCTATTTATATGTCACTCATGGAATGTTTTTTAGCTTCATACCATTCAAACCATTTTATGCCAAATGGTTTTTAGAAATACTTATTACTTGTTTCAAAAAAAAACAAAAGGTAAAATGTTATCTTAATAGCAGAGGAGGTCCAATTTTATACTATAGATATACTGCCCTTCAATATTTTTCTGAAGTATACAGATTTGAATTTGAATAGGGGGTCGTTTGGGTCCATCTACACCATTAAATATACAGCAAAAGCGTTTATTAGAATATTATTGAAATATTGTTTCAGGTTCCCCAGAGAGTGCTTTCACAGGCCTGTTGTTTCACATGCCTGGTTTTTACTTCAGTGGATAATTGCTGGTAAACCGAGGAAAGCCCTTAAAGTTTCTCAAGCTAATTGTTGGCAAATGTCCACATTAAAAGTTTTCAAGTGAATCCAGTAAAATATAAGTCCCAAATGGGCTCAGATTTATTATGGGAAGGGTTGTTTTTTTTCACTCTTTCCCAGAAACATTACAGTATGATGAGCCTATATGGGATGTGTTCAGCGACACAGCACGCCAACTAGCCATGGCTAACCGCTAAGAAATCCTGACGAAGAGCTGATTGAACATCCCATTCCTAAAAACCATATTCTGCACACAGGAATGAATCTGGCTCAACTAGGCACTTCATTTTGACAAAAACATTAATGTCACTTAGCCTGCCGCATCTGTCTTTTTAAGGCCAGCATTTGCTAGTAGTTAAAAACACGTGCCTATGACTGAGCATTTAAAGGCATCATGCTCTCTTTGCCCTCACAGAAACAATCTGACAGTCCTTTTTAACTGTTCTCACGGGAATCTATTCGTGTGCCATGTTGAAATGATTCTGAAGACTTAGATTCTGCATTCAGCTGGATGTGTTCCAGTCAAAAGCCTGCAGTTCCCTGATCAATGCGCTGTCATTCTATTTGTGGCTCTCTTCGACTCCAGAGAATCACACCATTGATGCCTGGCCAAAATGTAGCTCCCAACAGATCGATGCCTTGACCTGTTACTAATATCTGCCATAAATTATGGCACAGATCAGTTGATTGAGATAAATTGATTTGCACTTCGATGAAAAGTCACCACCAGGCTTAATTAAGAAATCGCGTTTTAGGTGATGTCCCAAAGTGCACTCTGAGTTCACACCAGGCCAATCTCATCGCTGCTGGTAATATAGGTACTGTATGCAACTTACATCGGTTTTTTTTTGTTGTACATATGCTGAAATGTATCTAAATTAAAGGAAGAATTAAATGTGTGTAGTATGTTTTACGAGGTTACTTTATTAAGTTTACATAGGTTACGTACAATATTTGTAAAACAATACTGATTGTAATACCAACTGGCATATTCTTTTATATCTATTTTGGTCAGTCTTTGCTTGTTCTGTGCACATTTCTCTCCTGATTCATGGACCATGCAGCTTTTCATTTCACAAGACATTAATTGAGGGACCGGAGCGGTGTGAATTATGTATTTATAGCTGTTTGGACTCATTCTGACGGCACCCATTCACTGCAGAGGATCCATTGGTGAGTAAGTAATGCGATGCTAATGGTGAAGAAGCAAACTCATCTACATCTTGCCTAAAGGCAAGTTTCATTTTCGGCTAAGGTACTCTTTTAATGCAATTTTAGGACAGCGGAATTAGTGACACGCCACTTGTGACATCCCTCAGCCCTTGGCTAATTGTTGCATCATTTATAGATCACTTAAGATAGTCAGAGCCCACATCTAATGTCCGATGTCAGGTTCAGTCACGCGGAAGCTCAGAAGAACACTCTTGCATGTCATGTCAATGAACGGTTGCACTCAATTTAACGTAATTATAGGATGCGGTGTCCACGAGTCAGCTGACCCACACAAAGGACTAAGTGTTGCACACTGGCATAGGATAGTGTTTATCGATCAGAGCCACTGATGCCTGCTGAGTGGGAACAATGAGGGGGCGTCAGATTGAGAGCCACTGCAGAGCTTCACGAGGTCTGGAATAACATTTTTATGGGTGGTCCACTTCGCCCCCCCCGGCCCTTGTGAGAAGCTTATATCATAGTGGGACCTCAACTGGTCACTTTTACGTTTCCCTCTGACGATGAATAGGGGTAAGTAAACACCATAATGCATAACAATAAAAATACAGACTCGGAGAGGGAGAATAAAGACTTTTGCTCACCATGTACAGCATGCATACCTCAAACTGGAATCTGCATTAAAAGCCGTTGTCGCAAAATGCTTCGATTGCGGTAAAAGTTATCAGTCCGTTCGGCTAAACGTAACGGTACCGAGACGCGAGTGTTTAAATACAGGATTTGTGCAGCTCCAAGCTATGAAATTACTATTCCTGGCAGATTGGCAACGCGCTTCTGTTTGCACGATTTGTAAAAGCACATGCTGAGATTTGTGGGTAAAAAAAAAAAAAAAAAGAGCTTTATTGTTAATCTATCAAAGCTTTCGTTATTTTCGCTCATGCACTAAGCTTCACAGATTGATTGTAGAAGCCCAGATCGCATGCGGTACATCTGGGCTTAAATACAGGTTCACAATACGGTGAGCAATTAGTTCGAGCAAATGGATCATCTTTAGGATTTATTCGGACGTATCCAAACAGACCGAATCTGTTTTGTTTTGTCGTTCGGTTCTGGAGCCTCACTCTGACGGCAGACGACTTTGCCCGCGGCTTCTCACGTATGCTCTCCGTCACCAAAATTCACTGCGTGCTTAAAAAGAAATAGGTAGTATATTGAATTGCTAACTCTGCCAGCAGAATTAATTTGCTTTTGGTCTAGTTCATGTAATATGGTAGCGAATGAGTCATATTCAGGGGGATATAAAAACAATAACAAGAGCAGAGTGCATCGTGTGATTTTTTGATTTGATTTTAATGAATTTTATGCGCTTAGTTGGTACTTGTCAGAGTTTGATGGATGATTTAAAGGTAGAACAACTGTAATATAATCTGGAGGCTGCACAGCTGGCTTTAGCAAACGGCACTTGTGTAAGCGGCACAGGAATGAAAATCAGGACAGCTAATGATGTAAAGATAAACATTTAGTAAAAATAAATATGTATATAATTATAGACACTACTGTTCAAATGTTTGGCGTCGGTGATATAGTTTAATTAATTTATTTCATTAATACAGAATCGGTAACTCAGAAAGGATGCATTCAAGTAATAAACTTGACTGTAAAAAGTAGTTATGTGATTATGTGATATATATATACTTTTCTATAGAGAATGCATATAAACCAATGCTTTTTAATGCTTGAATCACATGACTAGTTTTTACAGTTACGTTCATTACTTTAATGCATCCTTTCTGAGTTATTACTTCTATATTAATTAATCTTACAGACACAAACATCTCGTGCAACTAATAAAAAAAATAAATCAACTGAAAAATAAAAACACTGATCTCAAACAAGATCCTGGGTCTCTACAGAAAAGCACCATGACGCAACATACAGTGTAAATGTTACTTTTAATAAGGTAAGGGCCAAGGGGGACGACATGTATCTAGAGGGTGAAGATGAATGAAGCAGTATTGCATATCCCGTCAAAAGGCCTTTACCGAGCTGCTTCTTTTGGTTTTTTCACGCAGTCGTATTATAAAAGGCCAGACGTCTCTATCATCAGAGACACACCGCGGAGAGCCTGTGATCGTGTGCTTCTGGAGAACTCAGATATGAACACGACGATGAATCATCTACAAATGACTTCACCTCACCAAATACCAGTTCAAATTGCCTGAGGAGAAACCTGTAGATGCCCTATTCACGTCGGGATAATACCCTAGGCAGTGAACAGCGGGGATATGCGATTGAGCGGCAAACTCTTCAGGGAGAGACGTCTGACACCCTGTTGTTTCTCCACCGTCCACCCTATCCATTAAAGGCCATTGTGGCCAAGAATGCCTGTCGAATACCTGCGCCGATGCTATCTGGCCCTTGAGTAGGATATCTGCCCGGGATGTTTTTCTTAGAATTCAGATTTAGTTGTCATGGAGACCAACCAAACCGTCACTGCCCAAAAAGTGGCATGACGCAGAGGCAATTTTGCTGTGTTTACCCTTGCCTCGCACAGCCAAGGACAATATGACACATTAAAGTGATGGCTCACAATTCAGAGAAAAAGGAACAAATAAACAATAGATTGCGCGGCATAACTGCAGACTCAAAGCCCTCAGGGAAACTACACAACAGAATGAGTTCATTTAAATCATTTCTATCCTCATATTTCAAACCCACATGGTGCGAACCTATTTCTAACTTGAATGTCACCGCTTCATCATACCGAACAGTCTTTTTTGGACCGGTTGCAAAACACGTCAAGCACCTCCTTTTGATGTTTTAATCGCATAACTAGCTTTTCTGACGTAGTAAACTTGCTTGGTAGCGCACCCGGTGAACCACTGTACTTGCAATGCGGAGTCCCTCAAAACACAAGTACCACTAAAAGAGCTCAAAGACTTGTTGAAACGAGCTCAGATGACATTAGAAAATGTGTTTTTGAGCTCACATTTGCCTGTGTTACATTATTAACACAAGCTTTACGATAGGGTTCAATATAGGTGGCACATTTTTAGCGTTTTTTTAATGCAAGTGTACACTGCGGTAAAACATCACTGCTGGTATTAATCAACAAGATGCATCTGTACCTTTTTTATTTGATTTTTTATGCTCTTTAAACACATTTTTGTTTCGCATATACTTACAACGTTTGTAAAATGTAACATTTAAACTCGCAGGAGCCCTTGAGACTCATTTAAGCTTTAATTTCATCTAATATTTCTGATCAATCTATCTATCTATCTATCTATCTATCTATCTATCTATCTATCCTAAAGTTTGTCTTAAATAACTTTTGCACAACACATGAAATGCACCCAGATAAACTGACTCTGTTTTATTGAGTGGATTGCGTAGGTTTCTTTTCAGAGTGCAGAAATATTGCCACAAGCACGTATGAGCCCGTTTACATGCCAGCGTCCTGACATTTTTCTTGTACCACATGTGTGAAGAATCGTGCACAAATGAGACCGCGTATGACTGCCCACGTGACACACGATCTTCCAAGAAAGGCATCTCTGATTGCAACGGCGTCAAATATAATAATTTTGGAGATGTTTGAGAGAGGTATCCCTTGGACAGCGCAGCGTGTGTCATCAGACGAAGAACAGAACATCATGATCCGATGTTCCGAACTCTAAAGACCAGGTTGGGATTTAGAAGAAGTTACAGCCGTAATAGAGAGCCACTTCACCCTGCATCCAGCTTCAGAGGAGAGTCAGTAATGAGACAGCTTGGAGCTACTGCTAATGAGCACCGTGGACTTTCTATTTGAGTCTTAACTAGACGTATAATAGTCCTCACCGGCCAATTCACACAGAGTGCTAGAGGTTAAAGCTTGTGATATACTGGCAACAGCTCCAGCAATTCACCAGATAACTCAAGAGGTGACATGTCATTTCACAAGGAGGAAATTGCATCACAACAGGAACAGATTCCCCCTGCATTTAGTGAGTGTAACAGAATGACCGTCTATTTGTTCCTGAAGTGGATGGAGTAAACTTTGGTCAGCGTCTATAAATCAGACTCAACTTTTGTGGAAAGTGGAAAAGACTCTTGTTTCTGTTGTCGTCTCAGAAGACAGGTCACAACATGTACCGTTACAAGTAAAACAATTAGTATTAAATATATTTTTTAAATAATATTCAATTGTTTTATATATTTTATATATTTATTAGTGCTGTCAAATAATCCAAAATAAATGTTTTCGTTCACATAATATGTGTATATTTATTATCCATGCATGTATAAAAATGGTATGTTCGTATTTTGATTATTATATAATATATAATTAAATAATATTACACGTAATTATTTTCCAAATATGTACTGTATGTGTGTGTATTTATATGTATAATAAATAAAGTACGCATGCACATTATGCAAACAAAAACCTTTTATTTGTCTAAAAGTGTGTGCAATGTAATTATTTTTATAATAATAATATTAAATGGATGATTACTATTTTAAAAGAATGTTTACTAATTATAAAAAAATCTTTTTTTTTTTTTTTAAATAACGATATTATCAAAATAATTTATTAATAAATAAACATTTGTTCTTTTTAAGAAAATGTCCTGTTTTACAGATGTATTTTTACTGGACAACAAAATACAGATCAAGAAATTACATTAAGTGTGCTTTAGCTTGTTTCAAGAACAAAGTTGAAATCCATCAAGGCCTTTAGTATCCAACTGGAACAGGAGCAAAGGTCGCATTTACAGCTTCCTCGACGACTGATTCGTTCCATCACAGTCTCATTAAAACGTCTGCTAGGGAATTATACTGTGTAACAGGACCTCAAAGCGGATAAATAGACCTGCAGGTAATTGACAGCATAGAGCCACCTGGAATTTTTGTCTACTACAGTAATCAGGAAAATTATTGCCATGTAATTGAAACAACCGCATGTTCCGACTCTCATTGCTTCTGAGATTGAATTCTTTGTTAACTCTGCTGTATTTTCTGTGGTTCTGAAACATTTCATTAAACAATAAGTCAAAAGAGGCCATGCTGTATTGAGAATATATCATGCACTTTAGCTCTCAGTATATTCAATATAACACAGCTCAAGCGTCATACTCCATTTCAAAAGCAAAACGATCAAAAGATTAATTGCAATTAATTGCATTCTAAATAAAAAGTTGTGTGTACTGTGTATATTTATTAGGTGTATATAAATACAAACACGTGTGCATATATTTAAGAAAAATATGTTTATATATTACAAGTGTTTATATATAATGTAAAACATAAGAATATAAATATATAGGCATTTAAATATTTTAATTTCATATTCATGTGTGTTTATATATACATAATAAATATAAACATTACACATACATAAACTTTTTTGATAACTAATATTAGATATACAAATTTTATATAAATGTTTACATTTATTTTATTATTATTATATTTTAATAGTCTTAGACTTAGCAATAACTAAATTGCTATTCAAATAATATTAAAAATAGAAACATTTTGTTATGGATGCTGAAGCAAATGGTGAACAGTTGATTTATTAGTAACTGTAAAAATATACTAGATTTATACAATTCACAAATCAGGACCAGAGCAGAAACCAGAGCAATCAGTTTTTATGATTTCAGAAATTAACCGCACAATTATAAAAGTATGTTAAATGAGCACTTAAAAGAAAATTGTCCCTGCTCTGATGCAACAAACACAAATTGTAGTCCAAATGCTGTGATTAACCCGTACAATTAACCCGCTGTACCACCATTTGTAGTCCACAGCGTGCTTAGTCATTGCTACCGGAATAATTTTCTCATTATTGCAAAGCAGAACAGAGTCTGACACCAATTTACCTGATAGAAAAGTTTGGGAAAGGCCCTCAGCATGACCTTACTGTGAAGACCTAAAGTTAACTTTTGAAATCATTAGAAGTGAGAATTCATGAGACTGAAGACACTTAATATCATATACCATATATCATCTAAATCATTATTTCTAAAGAGAGAGAAAGACAGAAAGAGAGAGAGAGGTCTGCTAAAACAGAGGATGTTAAAACATTCTTCAAAATGTGTGTGTGTGTGTGTGTGTGTGTGTATATATATTTATTTATTTTTTTATTTATTTATATTTATATTTATATGTGTGTATAATAATATAATAAAATATATATAATATAATAAGTACAAATATTTCATAAAATTAATGGGGGGGTTTCTGTTTACCGGTTTGTGTGTGCATACTTTTTTTGGAAACCTAAAAATGCATAAACAGTCCTCAAACCACAAATACAAACATGCATGTATGTATGTGTGTGTGTGTGTGTGTGTGTGTGTGAGAGAATCCGAGTTAGCAATTTTATGATAATCATGGTTAATTTAACAGACTTTTGATTTCATGGGGTATGCAAGAAATGTATTTCCGTTTTTTTCCCCAAACAGCCTTAACACGAAGACAAGATCAAATTCCTTGGAGAATTTCTGGAGGCCAAAACATATTGGGATGTTACATCCCGGAGTGGTCAAAACAAATGTTCATTACTGGAACACGGACGGGTACCAGTAAATGGTTGTAAACTTGATCGTGATCTGTCCAACAGCTGTTGAAAAGCTTCGAGCTAAACAACACCTTCACCCAACTGATAATAGCTAAAACATCTTCTTCAGCCAGTGACCGCATTCTTGCCCAAAACGTAGCCTGTGCGGATATGCATGGATGACTTTTCCAGGAAAAAATTTGACGTGTAAAGCTGCTGGATCATGACCACTCTAATAAAATCAATCTCTCATCCTGATATGAGACTGACTGTTGCCCTTCAACCGGCTGAGCTGTAAAGAGGACTCACCGTGGGTTTTTCTATATGATTTAAAGACCTGAAGCAAGGACAAAACAGTGCTTCTGCTTCTTTCTTTGTTTAATATACCCAACAGGGAAAAGTCTGATAAAATAACAGTAAAAGTAAGCTAAAAAACAAATAATAAAATAAATGCAAGCAGACTAAAAGCAAAAAATAAAAGTAAAAAACCCAGCAAAACTAAACAAAATCAGTAAAATTGCATTAAAACAGTAAAAATCAGTAAAAAAAAAAAAATTAAAGCAAAAGCGGTAAAATTAAAGAAAGACCTTAAAAGTAAACAAAAAAAAACTAGAAACAGCAAATTAAACAAAAACAGTAAAACAAACAACAAACTGTAAAACTAAAAGACAGTAAAAATTAAAAACTGTAAAACTAGCCTTAACAGTAAAATTAAATAAAAAAAATTAAACAATAAGATTAAACTACAACAATAATAAACAACGAAATCGGTACAACTAAACTGTAAAAGTAAACTAAAACAAGACGAAACAAAAAACTGTAAATGTAAAGCAAAGCCAAAGCAGTACAAAAAACCAGAACAGCAAAGTGGTAAAACTAAAACTAAACTAAACAAAAAGAAAAATAAAACGAATAAAACGAAATAAATGAAAGTAAAACAATAAAGCGGGACGTTTCTTCTTGAAATATGCCTTGTTTTCATTTACATTTGCGGATAAATGAATTTATGGTAAGTTATTAGCAAAAAAGAACAGAAAAAAAGAGAGAGACTGACTCTTAAATATTTTTCAACAGTTTACTTTATATAATTCCCTCAGCAGCTGCTGCACCCAAGCCAGTGCCAAGAGCAAGCCAGCTGGAGAACTCAGCGGTCACACGAGACCCCCGGTGCTCGTCCTACTGCTGCCGCTGGCCACGGCCTTCTTCACACTCACAGAGACGAGGGGACAGAATGAGAACTCAGATTTGGCCATAATGAACTGCGGGGTCCTAACTCAGACAGACGGAGGGAGATCCCAACGGGAAGACGGAAGAGCTGGTCCTGCACTGGCCAAACAAAACTAGTTCATCAGCTGGCCCTCAATGACCAGATAAACAGAATAATTGGCAGAGTTGTGGTCACCTGGCATCTGCCATCGTGAGCTCACCCAGAACGCCGGCCAGACCGCCTGCACAGTCAATGGCTTCATCTTAAATAGCTCCAGAGGGAGCAGGCCGGATTATTGACCTCGGGGCCAGTCGAGCAGAGGTCACACTGGGTCTGTGCTCTGTTCACCGAGAGGCGTCCAGTCCTACTGCGCCGCACAATACAGGTTCCTGCCAACTTCGTATTTCATAACACCATTTTTAATAGGAAACGTATTACGTAGCTTGTTTCCATCACATGATAAAAAAAAAAGCCAGTGTGATTTTAAATCTCACTTTTTTTGCAATGTAATATTCACGATCGAGAGGCAGTCGGAGTAGCGACTGGGAGATTAGAAACCCGAAATTAGAATTTAGAAAAAAAAACTAAACTTGGAGAAATAAGTTAGAATTGAGCGACATAAAAATACGAATCTGGGAAATGTCAAAATCGAGCAATATAAAGTCAGAGATTGGAGAGAGAGAGAGAATTGAGGAAAGTAAACTCAGAAATGGGATACAGTTACGTCTACTTAAAATCAGAATTTAGAGAAAGTCAGATTAAAGTGATGCTAAATTAGAATTTAGAACGGCAAACAAACGACACAAGTTAGAATTTACAGGCAAACTACATTAACTAGGAATTTCGAAAACCAATCAAAACTCAGCAATATAAAGTCAGAGATGAGAAATCGAGAAATGAGAAACATATAAAATTTTCTTAAATGAGTGACGTAAACTTAGAATTTAGGAAAAGGTTAGAATTAGTGCCATCATCAGTGCCAAACATCAATACGCATAATCATTGAACAATCTTGTCTCACTCGAAAGCACTCAGATCTCAGCGATGTAAAACTAGAATTGAACGACAAATTCCAGACAAATTTACAGACAAAAAGTCAAAATCGAGCGATGCAAAGACAAAGTCAGAATTTATAGACAAAAGGTCGGCTGAGTGACGTAAACTTTGATTTCATATCGCTCGATCTTGATGTTTTCCCTTAATTCTGAGATTAGAGAAAGATCATTGATCAAAGTAAAATCTGAACTTAGAGAAAAGTTTGAACTGGTGCCATCATTTTGGAGCAAAACCCACACCACAAACATCGGTACACCCAAGTATTTAACCATTTTGTCTCACTCGAAAGCACTCAAAAGGTCTACACTCCATACCCCATAAAGTCAAAGCACAGATTTGTCATAACTACACTAAACTTCACAAAATCCTCAAATATCCCACCGCATAAGTATTCCGCGAACAATTAAGATCTAAATGCTTTGTGAAGCTTACGAAGCTCAAACCGGCACTCCCTGACTCTCACTGACTTCAATTCTATTCATTTCCTCACCGCTGTGTCGTTTAAGTACGCGGAGCATATTTATTGAAGTCTCATAGATGCTTTTATAGCAATACTTCCCTAAATTGCAACACAGGCATATTCATATTTTAAAGTTCCAGTTCAAAAGGTGACGAGCGCAGTATGCTTAGCAGCATTTGTTACAAAGAGCCACATTAACATTTTTCATGCATAAGTACAAAGAACGCTAAGATTCTGGTGCTTGTATTTTGAGGAAAAACTCTCTTAAGAAAGTAAATGATGGTCTGGCTGTAAAGCCACAAAGAGGCTAAAGCAGATGGTGGTGTTCCTCTAAAGGTGGATTATGTAGATTCAGCATTTCCCAAAAGGAGATGAATAGAGATGCCAATAACTTTGCTTATCTCAACAGCCTCAGAGCTTTATTCAAATGTATTTACACCAGCAACGCGCACAGAATTACAGACCAGCACCCTTATGTTTAGCCCAAAGACTGAGCCGAAAACCGCCGGAACAAAATGGATCTTTCCTCTTTACCTTTTTTACAGTTTATGTAGCATTTTGAGACCGACTGGAGGAAACGACGCGCTTTCATACGAATAAATGTGAAATGAGCTCAAATGGAGATGGCAGATGCTTTGGCTTACGCCCTGAGGTGGGAGATGCTGGGCGCTGAACTGATGACCGACAATTAATGGCACAATTACACTTCATTAAAGCGATGAGATTCACGGCAAACGAGAGTCCAATCAATACGGAGACGGTTCTTCAGGATCACACTGTTTATCACAGCAATGAGGACTCTGCTTGTTCTCCCTCATAACTTTTTTCATTGTTAAGTCATTATCGTATAATTATATCTACAGATAAAGACGTGTTTTAGATCCCGTTTTCCATTTGAGGTTTTTCGCAATCTTATTCACAATAACCTTATTTTACATCGCCAGCTCATTTTCAAATGCCCTGCAGTGTGGGATAAAATTAATAAAACAAAAAAATACAAACGTTCTTTGCTGTCTCTCAATTACAAGGAGGTCAGGAAAATGGCACGCATAATCATTTAAAAAAATGAGAGGAATGCGCATGCATTATAAATTCTGAGTCACTGAATCAATAATTCAACAGATTTGTTCAAAAACAATGATTCATTCAGGAATTAAAAAGCACAATACATAGGGGAAGTAGTTAGTTTTGCTTTAATTTTGTTTGGAAATATTTTCACTGGCAGAGCGGAAACAATTTTAATAAAATATGCCATTTTCTAACCCTACAGGCCATGTAGATATAGATGAGCTTGTTTCTTCATTCAAACAGATTTGGAGAAATTTAACATTGCTCAGAATGAGAGTCCAAACAGCTGATAAAAACCACATAAATCCACTATAAACAAATTCCATCTTCAAGATGTCTTCCTAAAACTTCAAACTCGATCCACTAATATATATATATATATATATATTTCCCAGGAGCAAAAGAAAGAAAGGATGCATGAAATGGATATACTGTAGTACTGGAACATATAAGATCACATTTTTTTCTGCTTCAAAAAATGTAGAAGGTTCATCTAGACAGGCCATGCACTCCAGTCAAATCTTGCGGAAAAAAAGCTGCATGTTTGTAAGAAACAAATCCATAATAAAATAACTACAACTGTAAACCGTAAGGTAAAAATGCAAATCCATAAATTAGCAATACCACACACAGGACTACCAGTCCTGCAATTTAACAACAATTTAAATAACAAGTGCTTAAGAAACAACCACCGTGTCTTAAAAAAAAACTTCCTTCTGCAACAGAATCAAATTTTACATTTAAAGTTTAAAAGCCCAATCCTCTATTACTAATGTCAAAATGCCAATTTTTAAACCAGCAATAAAAAGATGTTGAGTTGCTTCTTTGAATGATTACTGTATTAAAAGCTCGCTGTTTTATGAAGAGTATATTAGAGATGCGTCTCATAGCATTCGTTCCTCAGCTCAATCTCATATTCGCAATAAAATATTTACACGTTCTCTGAGGAAAGCAATATCTTTGCCGTTCTATCATTTAAACAGATTTTCCATGATTCGCATTTGTTGGCTGATTGTTTGGGTGTCTTCTAAAAACTCACTTTCTTAAAGGAATAGTTCACCCAAAAATAAAAATAAATATGCGATAAATTCTACTCACCCCCCCAACCATCCTAGGCTTCTTGGCTGACTTCTGACTTGGTTTGGAAGAGTCAGGATAAATAAAAACAAAACAAAATCTGTGTTCATCTGAAATCTTGGATGCCTTGGGGTTAAGTAAAATATGCTGTAATTTAAATTTTTGGGTGAACTATTCCTTTAAGTGTTATCATTGAAAAACAGTCCCTTGTCACCATCTAACTATTTAGTGAAAAATCACTGTACAGTTTCTCAACACCAAATGCTTTTAATAAATAGCTACTATTAGCTTACTTATATAAAAAAATATATATAACAATAATAGGCCTACCACGATATCTATTATTGAAGCTGCCAAGCAATTCAATTGCTGTACAGTTTCTCAACACAAAGCGCTCTGAAAAAATAGCTACTATTAGTTATGATACCTCACATAACTGAGCCAAATATCTATTTGCTCTGGCCAACAGTTGCAACGGACTAATGAGACCAAAAAACTTAACAATTAACGGACTAATGAGACCAAAATTAATTATATCTCATGTATAACCACTACAGGGACATCAGAGCCAGCGGCAAATTCCAGAAGATCTGGCTGAGGTTTGTTTTCTCTCTGCGGGTTTATGAACTCTGGCATCCCCGAAAACACTAAAGCAAAAATGTCTTAATGGTGGATTCACTTAAGCTTTTCACTTAACAATGTGTTAAACGATGGACAGGAGTGGTGTGGATTGCTTTTAAATTATTGTGATGTTTTTATTAGCTATTAAGACTCTCGTTCTGACGGCACCCATTCACATATAACGATACATTTCTCCAAACATGCTCCCATGATGCTCCCACTAATGTATCTAAATCTTTAACAGTCTGAATGTATGTATTTTTACTTTTTGGTTGAACTATTATTTATTTTAATAATATATGCAATTCGACCAGATTTTGAACAACCACTTTGTAACAGTATTATAACAGTATTATAACAGTATAATATCAAGGTATGGTTTGACCCTTATTCTGTTTATGAATGCTTTATAGACATACATCTATGTAACTGCTAAATTGACATTGAAAATGTGCCTATTTGCACTGCAAAGCTTTTTTTTCCCCTTTTTTGTGTGTATTCAGAGGTCTCGTCCTTGTCAGAATCCCGATGAAACAACAGACATCTGCCGTCTCCTCTGTCATCCCAACACCTGCTAAAGTCATTGAGATGCCCCACGTCTTTCAGACATCCTTTCTCTCTGGCTGCCTCGTAGATGTGACAAAAATAAAACACTTTTGACAGGAGACAAACTGGCCGTAGAATCTGAAGGCATAAAGCGCAGATGTGCCGGCACGCACAGTTCACGCGCCAAACTTTAAAAGCACACGGGTTTCCTAGAAAAAATTACCCGTCAGCAGCTGCATAAAACACTTTTAGTACGTTTTCATCTGCAAAAACGCCATAAACTTGAAAATGCTGACATAACAATTGTGAGTAAATGATGACAGAAGTTTCATTTTCAGGTGAACTATCCCTTTAAAGGCCGCACACATAATCCGCTGCAGAACAATGCTGCACACTGCTGGTAGCTTTGAGCTAAAGCACATTTTCTCAAAGCGTGCACTAAACGGAATAAGCTTGGTCGGCCTCTTACTCATTTCAGTTTTAGATTTAAAAAAATGTACGTTATTAAAACAAACCAACAAACAAAGGAAACACCGGATGCAAAGGAAAATCCAATTTAGTTGATTTCTAATCAAGGACAACTTCGCTTTCTGTAAACGTTTAGTTTATTTTGTAATAATTACAATGCAAATTACACCTACAGAAGACAAAAATGTAACGTTACATGAAAGATACAGTTAAATAATCAATATATACACTAGTCATATCTATATGCGTAGAAATGGGAGTACCTGAATTTGTATATATAGAGATATTTTAGGAATAATGCCTCCAAGGTAATTGCAGTAATGCAAAGAAATACACACAGAAATAATCCAAGCGCATGAGAAAAAGCTATTAGAAATGTTTCAGTAAATAGAGTATCACAATATATTCTTAAAAAAAAAAGGTTCTACATTCTTAGAACCTTCCCACTGAGCACAAAATGTTCTTCACACTAAGTAAAAAATTGTTTCTTTTATGGCACCCCTTTGGGAAGATATATTTTTAAGAGTGTAACCACTACACAAGATAAATAGTTCCTAGTTTGCCCTTAAAAAGGCATACATTTAAAATTCTATTTCCATGTGTGCTAGCACTCTATCAAGCTCCAGCATTTTAGAAATATCGCCTGTATCCAGGACATTTCCCTGAGCCTAGGCATGCAGTCGGATCACCCGGCTCCTTCAGACCCGTTCAACAGGTCAGACACGGTGCTCCACCTGAGCCCACTTTGCTCTCAACATGAAAAGAAAGCGGAGTCAAAGAAAGTCCTGAACAAATATTTTTTATTCGGCTCCTCCAGCGAAGCCTTTCGAGAAAGAGGATGCACATTTTCAGAAGCTGCCCTGTGGCTGCGGTCACAGCGACGAGGCGCATCGATCGAGGTAAACATCTGATGACTGGGTGAAAGAGTTCGACTCGCGTTCACCCAGACAACGAGCGCTCGGTTTATCCAAGCTTTATGGTCATTTAAACATGCACAAGTACCCATAAAGTTGGGTAAATGTCACAAATGAGATTACATAAGATATAATTCTGACTGAATGAGCAACAAACTAGAGTGGAACGAGATAAAGAGCCTCTTCACGTAGAAAGACCGAGACCTTGAATACTGAATTTTAGCTATTTAAAAAAGCTAAATATGTTATTAGATGTATAAATTAAATTAAATAGGAACAGGAAAAATATGATTATTCTGACTAGACAAAGGTTATTAGATACACAAGGACTTCTATTCAAAAGGTCCTGCGGAACACAGCGCATAGTTTTTTCAACAGCATTTAAGTTTTAACAGATATAAACAGATGATTTCTTAATCATTTTAAACAGAGCTATGAGGGTAGTCCTCAAAAATTAAAACGGTCATCATTTACTCACCCTCTAGCAGTTCCAAACCTGTATGACTTTATATTTATTAGCAATGATTTAGTGTTTTTTATGCAATGCAATTCAATGTTTTGGACCCCATTCAACTTAATTGCATTAAGTTAATTGCAAATGACTTTGTGCATAGACGAACGTTCTATATATCTTCTGTATATAAAAAAGCAATACAGATTTTAAATGACATGAGGTCATAGAAATTACCATAGAATTCTGAATAGCCAACAAAAAGACAACTTCAGTGTTACACAACAGTGTCACAATCGCCATTTTGTGACTTTAAGCTTTGGGCATGAGATACGGCATCACTAAGAGTGTGAAACTGTATTTCTTTGCTTCCTTTCTTTGGGTCATAATAGCCACCCCTCCGCAAAGAATCAATGACGGAGGGGTTGCATCGCGCCAAAAGCACATCGACTCCCAGCCCCTTGTATTCCTTGCATACCTCTTTCAAAGCATTGACCCCAGCAGTGTCCAGAAACAGCACCGGGCCGCAGTCTATGACCAACGTGTGCAAGCTGTTGTGCTGCAGCAGATGTACATCGGTGGACGCGTCCATCTCTCGCTTTTGGTCTTCTCCATCTTGTTTCTGGTTCCTCTGCTTGTCTAGTTTCCTGCGCCTGGCCTTCTCTTTAAGCGGATCCAGACCCACGCTGCGGGACAGCGACTTCTTAAAAAGAGCTTGATTGGCATAGTAGATGGGAGCCTCGTATCTGAAAACAGCCACTCCGGGCTGGCTCTGGAGACCCTTGTAGGACGCGAGGTCCTCGAAGAGCTCTCGGTCTCCTGCTTGGCCCAGCTGACGGACCTGGGCGGACTGGGTTCGGCCTAACACACAGAACGCAGAGACCAGGACTCCGACTAGAAGGCCTAGCTCAGTGTTCACTAGCGCCGATGTGGCCATAGTAATCAGCCAGATGATAGCGTCCACACGGTTGACCCGCCACATGTGGGGAATGTCCCCAAACTTTCGCAGTGCCCCGCGGAGGTTTACCACTATTATGACGGCCAGAACACATCTGTAGAGAAAAAGAGGACACAGTTAAACAAATACACTTTTTGATCAAATAAATAGTTCAGTGTTTATTCAAAATAGACATTTTGTGTTACTATATGTATAACTACTCAAAAGTTTGGGGGTCAATTTTTTATATTTTTAATATTCAACAAGGATGTGTTAAATTGACTTGTATACAAGACTTGTATTGTTAGAAAAGATTTCAGTCCCACTTAATATCAGGTAGCCTTAATTACTTATGTACTTACGTTTGGTACAATACACTTACAAATACATGTTTTTACATTGTACATTTTCAAAAACATATGTAATTACATCTGTAATTACACTTACAATTACACTGTTGACCGATCCCTTACACCTTAACCCACCCTTAAACCAACCCATACCACAAAACCTGTCCTTAACCTTACCTGTATCCTCCTCAATAGCAGCAAAAGTGTTTTGCAATACAATAAGTATACTGTACTTATTTTTTTAATTACATAGTAGTTAAGGCCACCTGATAGAAAGTGTAACAACGAATTTCTATTATGAATAAATGCTATTCTTTTTAAACATTTTTTCATCAAAAAACCAAAGAAGTATCATAATATTGTTCTGAAACAAGATTAAGCAGCACAGTTTTTAACAGTATTAAAGAATCAGCATATTAGAAAGATTTCTGAAGGATTTGTGTGACACAGAAATAAATTTGTATTTGAAAGTAGATTAAAATAGGAAACCAATATTAGATATGCCTTGATGGGCATAAGGGCTCGTACACACTGGGACTATTATCATGAGCGAATATCTTCAGCGTTTTTCGCTGTTCATACTCAAGCGATTCTCACTGATGATGAGCCAAAGGCTAGTAGTAAAAAAAACTGAAAAACCCCGGTACACAAGGTGGCGCTGCACAGCTTTTTATGCTTTTGACAATCGCTTGTCACACAGAAGAAGAAAAAAGAAAGGAGAAGGAAAAAATAATAGAAGAAATAATTGTTCTATTGAATGAATAAAGTTGACGGAAAAAGACGCCAATGTGCATCTTCTTCATCTACTTCCATGTGTTCGGCAAGACACCCTTGGGAGCCACCAAGCCATGTACTGTAGCTTCAGCAGCTCCAAGCTCTGGAATGCAGCAATCTCATTGGTCGGCAAGATAACGTGGCAGGACCAACCAAAAAACTAAACCAAGGCATACTTTTTTTTTTTTTTTAAACGTTTTATGCTTCAGTGTGAAAACTCACAATGGCACCGTTGGTTTAGACACGAGGCGTTAATCGTGATAACCGTCTCAGTGTGTACGAGCCTTAAGAGACTTGTAGATGAAGTCTAGACAATTTCAACTTGAAAATGGCATAACTTGTACGTACTTCTGCAATGAGTAGAAAGCAGGTGCTACAACAAGCAGGACGAGCAGCAACACAAGAGCGGTCACCAACCCCGAGAGCTGAGTCTGGCAACCTGTAGACTCCTTCACAAGAGTCTTGGTCAAAGCGGCGCTGGTCGTGAAACAGCGGAAGAAGGAAGGAATGATATTGCAGAACCCGATAGCATACATCTCCTGGTTAGGGTCAACTATATAACCGTGCTTCTTGGCAAACATCTCAGAAAGAGACACAGTAATGGCGAAACCAACAATGGCGATTGAGAACGCATCAACGGCGATGTTGGGTATGAGAGACCAGTTGGGAAGCTGTGGAGGCATGAAACCCGTGGGAATGTTTCCGGCTACATCCGAGCCGTACGTTTCCTCGAACCGTCCAAAGTGGGAAGCTAGAGTAGCAGCAATGACCACAAAGAGTTCAAAGGGAATAGGGGCCTTGAGCTTGGCCTTGAAGCGGTCGTTGAGCTCTTTGGTCGGTACAAGCACAAGCAAGCAGATCACGCTGGTTACGAGGTCACAGAGGTTGGTATGACCCAGATTCCTGAAGAGACTGATCCAGGTTTTTAGCAGCGAACCCCAGCCCTGGACACGAGGAAGGTGAAGGCCCAGAAAGTACTTTATCTGGGATGTGAGGATGGTGAGAGAGGCGCCAGTTGCGAAACCGCTCAACAGAGAGTCCGAGAGGTAGACAGAGACAAAGCCAACCTGTAGGAGACCCATCAGCACCTGCAACCCAAACAGAGAAATTAATACACTTAGATATTTAAAAAAATTCTGATAGAAGATGACGGCTGCACTTTATTTTACATTAAATGTACTGTGATATAAGGCAACTGCATGGGGTAGGGTTGGGTTGGGTTTACTGGTAGGTTCAGGGTTAGTACCCTATTATTCTAGCCATTGGAATTATTAAAATAAAAGTACTTGTACATGAAGAACAGGGCCCGGTTGCACCAGCTGTACACAAGGTAAAACTTATACAACCTAGTTTTGACATGAATGGGCAACAAGTTACAAACTATTAAATATTTTTTCATTGCACCATTAAACTTAGTATAAGCTGGTATAAAATAGACATATAATGCTGCTGATATTTACACTCACGTACATATTAAGAGAGAGAACAATATGTGAATGAACCTGCTTTGCTTATTTTTTTGAGCGTATTCAACACCCTGTGTCAAATGGCATTTCTTATGTTTGTTCTTTCAGTATTTATTGATGCTCATTTATTTCAATAACAGTTTCTGAGAGTTCTGCACATACAAAAATAGCTTACATATATACTAATGTTATTAATGCATTGTTTTAATGGAAACTTGTTTTTACCATTAGTATACGCCAGACATAACTCCTACGCCAGACTCCTATTATGACATTTACAATATTGCCTTTCATTCAGTGTGTAATGTAGCTGTATGTGACTGTACGTGAATCAGCTAAGTTGTAAATACGAAAGTGCACAATAAATAAAATTACTGTCTCCAAAAAAAATAAATTAAATACAGGCTAGACAAGTTGTTAGTAATTCATAAACACATAACGCTATAATTATTAAACACATATTGAGAAAACAAAAGCATTTTTACCACTTTAAATACATGCTAACCTATTGTAGGAGAGTCCGAAAACAATATTAGGAGGTTTATAGGCCCTTTAAAAAAGGTATTTAAATGTTTTATTGGATTATTTAGGGTAAAGGCACTTTCACACCAAGCACGATAACTATAAAGATAATGATAACTGTATTAGCACCCACACCAGCGATTGGCATCTTCTGTTTATTTTTAAATGCAAGCTTATGAGTGGCTGGTGCAACGCTTACCCTGGACTGTAAAATAAAGTGCTACCAAGATGACTGACCTTGACTAACCTGGTAGACCCCTGCTGTGAATGTTAGCGTAGCTGCCACCGTGACTGCGTAGCAGCTTCGGTCACAGATTGGACCAGTGCCGTTGACGACGTTTCCCAAGGTGGTCTGATTGGTGCCTGAAGGATATCCCGCCAGAGTAAGTTCCCTGTCCACAACCTGTCCCACCAGAAGACACAAAACCCCAAACATGCCCACAGAGATGTGCCTGGAGGTGCCCAGCAGGGCATAGATAATACTGGCAAAGAAAGACGTATAGAGCCCATAAATAGGGTCTTGTTCTGCCAGTAAAGAATAGGCGATGGACTGGGGAACCAGCAGGATGCCCACGATAAGGCCGGACATGGCATCCCCGATGATCCAGTCTTTGAACTGATACCTCGGCAGCCATTTCACGATTGGGATGGAGTCTACGAGAAGGGCTTTGACTCGAGCCGAACTGCAGGAACACTTTTTCCCCACCTTCTTTCTCAACACGTCCTTCCAGGACACTTTCTCTTTTACGCGTTCTTCTAAAAGGAAAGGAACATCAGGTCCCTTCTTAGCTTCATCCTCTGCTGAAGCACCGTCACAGACTTCTTCAGACGGCATAATGTCCAGAAGCTCTCACTGAAACAAGACCAAAAAAGCACATTGATTAAAAGGCTTTTAAAAAGCAGGTTGCTCCACAAGAGAAAAGGGTGTATCTTGGTTTTCGGTAATCTTAAGTATGATTATCACTGACGTAAAAAGATTTTTTTTTGCGATTATATACTCTTTATCATGTCATTCCAACCCTTCTTATCTTTCTTAAAATGCAAAATAACTTATCAGGCAGAAGCTTCTGTTTCACAGACAAGGAACGTGTGATTTAAGCCATAAAAACATGATAAAAGCAGGTTATTTAGCTCATGTGCTGCACTGGAATGAAGCAATCATATGGATCTTTTCTTTCTCTGTTGTACAGTCAAAAAAAAAAATCAATCTCTGTACTAGCAGACTTTATCATACAACCACTATACACAATTTACTAAGACCTTGACTCTCTCAATTCATTTACAAGATCCAACAACTTCATCAGAGAAAACAGATGGCAAATATTATCACTCGTTATGACTGTAGGAACAAAAATGTAAGAAGCATCTGGCACAGTCTCGCTGCTTTGCCAGCTATGCAGCTTAAAGTCTTTTGAGACCTGCTGCATGATTTGTTCGCGTTACAGAAAAATCCACTTAAAAGCAACACATGAGGTCCATAAAGTATAATAGATTAAATAAAGTAGAAAAAAGTTAATTATCAACTACTTAGCGGTACATAAATGACACAACAGAGTACATAAACTGAGTGAATCAACTACTAATCTGGACTAAATTGGACACATTGTCTTTGCACGGTCTTTATTATTACATAAATGTGCTAAAATGCCATACATAGCACTGATACGCCATTTCTAATAACTGTACAGGGTGCATACATAAGTGTGCAATAGTATAAAGGTTAGCTTTTTTCTGGGTAATCAATGTTTCATTTTAATATGCAAGACCAAATCAGCATATAAGCACAATTTCTGAAAGACGTCAGACACTAAAGACTGGAGTAGCGATGCTGGAATTTTAGATTGGATCGCAGGAATAAAATACACTTACAACAGAAAACATTTAAAACTTTAAATTGGAATAATGCCGCACAACATTATTTTACAAAAACTAATACAAATCAATCTGATCTGAAGTACTTCCTGAGCCGCCCGGTGAAGTCTTAAACAGTGAGCACAACCTCTAGCCTGCGTGGAAATGGAAACTGGGTGAAAAAAACAACAAGAGATATTAGCTTCGGTCTAGAAACTGAATGCAACCTGTGAGAGCTAGCAACTGCAGGCACCTCGAGGCATTTCACAAGCTTGGTGAGAACCCAGTCGGTGGAAACTTGTTAGTACAGCTAACCGGGTGGCGTACTTGGCTCAGAAAGCAGGATGAAAGCAGGTACTGTTAAAAAAGTGATTCTGGAAAATAGAGGGCATGACTAAAAATAAAAAAATATGTGTTTCTAAAAAGCATACACCATCAATTACCAACCTCGGAACTCACAAGTCTGATTTTAACATTTATAAGGTATTGTAAGAAATCAGTTTTGCTGTACAGAATACTTCCAAACTGATTGCCTCACACACACACACACACACACACACACACACACACATATATATATAAATGTGTATATATATATATATATATATATATATATAATGCATGCATGCAGTGGATATTCACCAGATATTTGTATCAGTATGAACAGATGCACTAACAGCCATCACTCAAAAGAAAAACGTTGCATTAAAAAAAGAGGGAGCAATGAAGTTTAGAGTAATAGATCAGTCCATCAGATGCAGCCTATAATTACCAAAAGACTTCAGAGTCAACAGAACACGACTGTCCTCGTCACCTTTACATCACGAGCATGCAAATAATAAATAACAAGATGTACAAACTAAAGGGTGTGGATTAGTGATGCGTACACTTTATACACCCTTGATCTCAGCGCTCGTGCCTTAAAATTCCGATGACGTCATCCAATGATCAAAGAGAAGTTGTGTTTACAGTAAAGCGAAAAAGACACGTCGCAGAAACCTGAAGCGCACTTAAAAACGTCCTTTTAAATAAAAATAGCAACATCCACCGAACATGGCTTCCTGGAGCCTTTTTGGTCTCTCAAGTGAACGTTGAGTCACTTCAGCAAAATACGCCAGCCTACAAATGACAAGCGTTTTGTTAAGCACGCTTAAATTTCAACTTCAGGCTCGGGCTACACTCTTATATGAAAGAACTGTTTCCGACGCAGCGCTCAGACTTCATGAATGGCACGATTCAAAACAAAACTGCAACGTGTACATCTGACTCGCTGTGCGTCCACTGAAGAAAAGGGAAGCACACGTTCGGCGTTTAAAACTCACCTCAGGCCGGCCGCGCAGTGAGATCGTTTCGTTTATTCATCTCGAGGGCATCCACAACTCAACGCGTTCGCCTTGGCGCGCGCACAGACCTACGCTTAAAAAGTTTAGGACCTGTTCCGTGACACATGAAGCCTCTCAAAGTTTGTAATATCACGTGGACGGTGAAAAAACATTACGGCTCGTCACGTGACTGCTGATTCCTGGTTGGGTCCGAGACCTAAAACACTGCTTTCTTAGTATTCAGAGGTCAGAGTTGTCAGAGGTCGACCGCACGAGCTCTCCGAATTTAGTAACTGCCCCTGTGTCCTGATTGCAAAAATACTACGGCGAAGGCTTGACTTATGAATATTAATCAGTCGCCTTAAATGGTTCGATCTGATTGGCCGAAAGCATGCACAGGCAGGTAGGGCGAATTTTAGCCTGCGTCCCAGTGTACACACTATCCATCCTAAATTATATGCCATATTAGTTAATTTCAATACTATTTAGGGCACATGAGGTGGGTAGTGTGCACATTGGGACGCAGGGCCAGTTTGTTGAGGGCTTGGCTCATGAATATTAATAAAATCACTTGACGCTATTGGTAGGATTCTACGTGACGTCAGCGCGTACTTATTTAATATTAATAAGTTAACCTTCGCAATAGTATGATTAATGCATTTTGGTGTTTTTTTGGAATTCCATTCGCAATAAAGCAAATTTCTCACTTATTATGTATTAAGGAAGAAAAAATATCTGGCACAGCAGATTCAAATTACTCTGGGTACATCTATTGAGATATGTTAAAAAAAATTGTACCATATCTCAAAGGATAGGGAACATATCTTAATTTTAACAGCATGTGACTGGGTTTCTTTTACACAAAAGTTCACTCAACAGATGGGAACAATAAAGCAGCCTATTAATGATTACATAGAACAAATGTACTTTGGTTTTATTGCAAACTACTTAGTACATAAAAAGCGTGCCAGTAATGTGTTGAGCAAATCTTTGATTGTCAGGGAAACACTAAGATTAGATGGCATTAGTAAACTTTTAGGCCACTTAATCAAAGCTTTTGGCTGTTACTTATCTTGTTTTCAGAGCTGATTGGATCAAACGGAAAGGTCTGATTGAACGGCAAACAATCAACAGTGAAATGAATGCCCAAATTAGCAAAATGTCTTGTTTATTTTGTGATTTTATAGTAGAGTTTGTGGGAATGTTATCACTGGTAAGCTCATCACTGATGTGTGTGTGTGTGCGTGTGTGTGTGTGTGTGTGTGCGTGCACGTGCGCGCGTGTGTGTGAATTTTGACACTTTTTCCTAGACAGATTTTTTGGAGCTTGTAAAATAGCGTATATTAAATACCTACACTTTAACCCTGGGTCGAAAAACAGGTCTTAATCCATATGGCCTTCGAATTCTACAGAGGCTTGTGGAAAGTCAGCCACATTCCCCTGCGGAGAAACAAAGAACACAGTGTGCATGAAAGAACACGCGGCATTTTGGGTAATCTGACCGTAATTCAAGCACTTTTCCACTGGCGTATCATCCTCAAACAGATTCGACATTTTAATTTTGTCCTTGTTTACTTATGAGCGTTCCTGTTACATTAATAGCAGATTAATATTTATTCATTGTACCTAAAATTTAAACATATGATGTTATTGTGAAGAATGCGGGTAACTAAACAGCCCCCATTGGCTTCTATAGTATATTGTAGTATAGTAAAAAACTATTCAATGGGGAATAGCAATTGTTTAAACCGGAAACGATATTGTCCAATAAAATATAATGCTATACTAATTAGTCATGGATCGTTTGACTTGTTCCAAAGGAAAGATTCATTCAGGAACAAGGCGAAGCAAGCGCACGGATGCCAACGCTGCTGCTGCACGTGTTTATAACTATTTCATTGCAAAATAGAATTTGCTGTCATGCCGATATTCTGTAAATTTTATATCATATGATCTCGTCTAAACAGATTCCTTGAATAGATAACCTAAAATAAATATAAGTTCATATAATATAGGAAACAAACAGGTGCGAGGAGGTCAAATATATCATCTGCGAGGGTCACTGAGCCGTGGGATATGAAACAATATTTATTTCATCATTTATTTTTTCACTGTGGTGTGATACATCGTATGTAATACTCACGCTTATAAAAATAATACTTATTAAAAACAAAGTTATGAGACAAGAACAAGAACACTGGGCACCTCTTATTTAACAAAGACGCTAGGGACTTTTTTTTCCCCTTCTTTCTTTTCTGGAGGTAATTTCAATCCGGTGTTGACCGAGACGCAGCATTTTGGAAGTTGATCTTCTGAAGGGCTTTATGAACGGCGCTATTGAAAACACAGCAGATCTCATCATCATCAAGAGTCGTCGTATCCGCTAAAGAAAAAAACAAACACAAAAAAACACAACTCTATATAACATTAGTCAGTACTATATATATATATATATATATATATATATATATATATATATACACATTAAATTAATATATATGTAGCACATCTACCAGATACTTTTACTGAACTTATGATGCATTAAACCCGTTATATTGTCAATGTCCAGCCTGCATCAGGAACTAGAACTGAGCTACAGGACCTACAGGAACACACCCCTGTCAATAAACCATACATGAAGTCACCGAAGAGCTCCTATTGACAGAAACACCGTCGAGCCGCCAATGACAAACACGCTAAAGCTTCAGGAACATGCAACGGCCCTTCAGTGATCACTGTTACAACATTCAAGATAAACAGAAAGCATGTCATACAGTTAACAGCAAGAGAAAAGCCCTACAACGCCATGCTCAAATCACAGACAATCAAGCAAATTCGCTCAAATACCCAACTATCTTAACTGTGAAATTAAGTTCGTATGTACATTATAGTCGGTTATCACACGATCTAGTCCGTTTTCATTCACAAACCCTCTTTAATCAGCCCTAAAATAACATTTTTGCTCCAGACAAACTTTCCTGTGGTAAACCTATACCTGAAGCCACTGCGCAGTGCAAAAGTAAACTTTTGAAACATCTGCAATTAAAGTCTAATTTATATTACACTGCTGCGTAAGAGAATTCCTAATTGCTTCAGGACAGCGAGTCTTGTTGAATGCCGTGTTGTACGCTATTTGCGACGAGGCACCAGACGGGGTGGGATCCGTTGGCAGCTCTTTATGAAAATAGTCGCGCAGGGGCAAACAGAGCGATGGAGGCAGTCGCAGAATAAACAGAGGTGAGATAGAGTCGGGGCGGGCGGAGAGAATCAGAGTCCAGGGAGAAACCAATCAGAACAAACACTGGGGAAACGCTCGGTAATGACAGCCAGGGCAAATCCAGACTTCACAGAGACTGAGCGTGTGTGTGCGCGCATGGTATTTATCACTTTATGGGGACCAAATGTCCCCACGAGGATAGGAAAACCAGTATGTTTTAGGTCCCCGTGAGGAAAAAAGCTCATAAAACATACAGGATTTAATTTTTTGAAAATCTAAAAATGTCAAGAGTTAGGTTTAGGTGTGGGGGACATGGAAAACATGGAAAGACAACGTGTGTGTGTGCGTGTGTGTGTGTGTGTGTGTGTGTGTGTGTGTGAAAAAATCTTAAATTCTGTATCTAATAATTATGACTTAGTATACCTCATAATTTTAACTTAATGTCATGTTTTTTTGTCATAATCATTACTGGTTCTCATAATTACAGCTTTCGTGTTAAAAGTATATAATAATGATAATAATCTCCTTTCTATATCATAATTTCACCTTTATGTCAAGTTGTATTTGTGTAAAGTTCCTCATCATTTTGACCTGAAGTCATAATTCAGTTTCTCACAATTGTGACATTTTATCTCCTAATTAGGATTTAATATATCCCGATTTTGACTTTAATGTCGCGATGGTAATTCATTAAAGTGTGATATAGCTTTTTTGTTCGTTCGTTTTGTTTTCATTGGCTTCAATAGCTATGAAATTTTAAATACTGGATAAAATCTAGATCTAGAATAGGAGCACAGTCAACAGTGGGAATTAAGGAATTAAATAGAAATGTAAAAATATCTGGTATGTGGTTTTGCATTGTAATGCCGAAATACACAAGACCCTCCCCGAAGTCCTCTGGAGGGGAGCATAAGCTGCTTTAAAACCATTATATACCTTAAAGCTTTCGTAGTGCCTCCTAAAACATGAAAGCTGCTCATACGGTATGCACTTCTGCACCCCCCAAACATCTGCTTTTAAACAGGAACGTCGATCTGCTTTACATTTCACTTTATTTTATTCTTTTGTCATGTTAGGAACGTCAGCGGGCCGTGGCGAACGCGAGGAGGGTGCTCCGTTGCAAAAAGTGTTGCAACTGTGTCGAAGCAAATATTGCACATAAGAGTTATGAAATCAGCAGGAGCGTAACGACAAGAAGGATGAGCTGAATGTGATGCATATTATACAGAAGTGGTGAAAGCTGTGGACCAGCTGAAAGAGAAAGGAAACTAATAATGAAAACATACCGTGACGCGACATATAAAACATTCATTACATAGGTTTTTAAGAAATATTATGTGTTGTAGTTCAGATAATCTATCTAAATAATTGCTTTGTTTGACATAGGACTTATATTGCACTGCATAGGGAGGAATTACAACGGATGTGATGATAGATTAGGTTCAGCTGAAGTTTTTAATGCTGTTCTTTGGGATGCAAAACTAAACAGAAAGCAGCAAAGAGCTGTCCTTTGAATAATAATAGCCTTATATATCCTGTACATATAATGAACTTGCGTTATTAGGACGAGAAGGGTCACGATAGACAAGTAGAGGGCACCATTGAGACGGGTTTCAAGAAAAGGGATCCGGAAAAATGGGAATGAGCGGATTATCTGAATTATGGACATTTGGATGATAACGTTTCTGGGGGTTTTACTTTCGAAACTTAGCGAGACACAGTAAAATGCGATATTCTTTATTAGCCGTAACTAATATCATAGGCTAATTCATAAAGAGAGCTTTTTATATTTGCATAGAAATGAAAAGAATTGCCTTTTTTGTCTAAATGGCTCCATAAAATACCCTTTATGTGTCACGGAAAGGCCTTTCCGGTAAAAGAAGGTTCTCCGGATTATAAAAAGGCAAAAACGAGATGGTTCTTTAAAGACATTTTGACTGAATGGAACCAAAACTTGTTCTACTATGGCTGTGAAGAACCTTTATTTTTAAGAGTGTATTCATGAGACAATATGTAGTCTAAACAATTTGCATTATGTAAACCCACTAACAGCTAAATATCACAACTCAACAAAAATCTGGTTCTTAGCCTCTTTTTGAATGTTAATCTATACAAGAAGAAACTCTATTACTCCTAAAGCAGTCAAAACTGTATAGGCCCGTCTCTATATTTATCCGATTTGCCCTCTCGACTTGCACATTTTATTTATTTATTTTAATCGTAACCTGGGAACGCATGCCTTAACTAAATTAACTTTTACTACAAAAAAATAAAATCAAATCAAATAAATCAAATAAAGCGGAGTTTGGCTCCCTCTTGAGGAGGAGGAGCTTAGCGGCAGCGCGTCCAATCACGTGACCGAAATTAATATTCAGTCGCGTTTTCAACCAATCAAGCGGTTCGATTGGGCAAACGTCACTCAAGGATTTTAATATTCATGAGCCGTCCTTCGCCATAGTAAGCGGCGGGCGGTACTCCGAAGGACTGAGTCTACCGCGAGGAGGGAGATGGATGCGACGCCGCTGTCTACCGGCTGTGGTACTGAACATTTTAAATATAACAATAGAGTTGTCTCGTCTTGAATGGCAACGGCTTTGCCGAGGAAAGCGTCGTGTGAGATGATTGCTCAAATGTTTTGTGCTTTTCCGTGCGAGTAATTCTGCTGATCTGTGCAGTGAATGAGATGGAGGCCGGTGGAGATGAAGAGGGAGAGGCTCGGGAGGAGAGCGCGGAGGTGAGACGTGATGCACGCGCGAAAGAATAAATCTTAATTCACCGCCTTCACGTCTGATGATTAGAACAGCCTCCGTTCACGAGCATGAATTCATCTCAAGAGTAGCGAGAAAAGGGAAAACCGGAGATCAGGCTGCGGCTGCGCGAGCTTACCGGCTTTTTATTCATTCGAGGGTTGACACCCTTTTCGTGTGACAGCGCCTGAGCATCTTTTGTACGTCTCCTAAGAGTTTAAACAGATCACGCAGGTCGCATCGTTAGTATTTTCCCCCATCAGTTCACGCGTGCATTTGCTGTTTAACGTCAGACCTCTTAAATGCATCCATTCATATTCACATTTCTTTTGTGGTTTGATTCATATCAGTAGCAATTAAACTAAATACACTGCATTTATCTGGAGGCGCAGACCATTGGAAGATTAACAGTGATAGGTTTTGGTGGATCGCATTGTGTGTGTGTGTGTGTGTGTGTGTGATGGCACCTTTGCATGTGTTCGCAATTTAGATAAAGGAAAAAGAATAATAGTTCCTCTGAGAACTGGCCTTTTGTGAAAGGTGCCTAGAGGAACTCCAGAGGATTGCATCGCTGTCATCGTCTGAGAAAACGTGAAAGTATATTTTAATTTTTACAGTGTAGGGAAAGGGAAATGAGTATTCATTTTAGGCAAGAGGAAGATCAATGCAACCGGAATAAGCTTGCAAGTAAATGCATGGATACACATGCATACACATCTGGTTCAGGCAGAGGAAACTCTTTACTATGAAGTAAAACGCTACGCTAATTTGCAGGTTAAATGAAGTGCATAAGGAAATAATGTACTCCTGTTTACATTCGTGTGCATAAATGCATTCGAAGGACATGTTTGGGGTCATTGAACGTTTTTTTGGGCTGCTTACTTTTTGATTGGTTGATGAGCAGAAGGTTCAAACGACCGGCATTTATTTTAAATCAGAATCTTGCTACACTACGAACGCCTTTGTTGTAACTCTTGATCAATTTAATGAAATAAATAAAAAAAGGATGAATGCATTTTGTAACCCCAAACAGTTGCGTTTTTGCTACCGCTATGCTGTCACTGTGTAATTTGTCATTGCTTCTGTATAATTCTCTTAATATGGCATCCCCTGTTCTGTTCTTCAGTGCCAGAGACTCACTGCAGAGAGAGATGAGGCCGAGAGGCAACTCAAGCACATCAAACGGGGTAAGATCGGCTTTTATGCCCATTTTTCGGGCATTCAAACTGGGCAAAAAAATGTGCAAAGTGCAGCAGATTCCTTTTAAAGGTGTGCTCTGTAGTAACTTGAACATCATCATCAGCCTGACTCGATCTGGACCGCAGATCCTTGCTCACAAATGCACGCACCGTTTCTTCGTAGCACCTCGCGTAGCCCTTGCAGGCCTTTTTGCGTGCTTTCAAGTCAGGTCGGAAAGATTCAAAAGCTTCGCCGCTGTAATTACAAGCTCAGAGTTTCTGGGTCGGGTTCATATCTGTGAGAAATCAGGGCGGATGCAATGGATGCAAAATCTCTACCGACTTGAGATTGGACCACATACTGGGATATACAGTTTAATTAAACCCATAGTTTTTAAAAAAGATGCTATTTAACACAAAAAAAACCAAGACTGAACCATAAAAATATTAATATTCTATCTATATTTATCATTAAAGTCATTCATAGTTGATTAACTAAGGTTAACAGTAACAATAGGCCATCTGTGAAAAATTAACTGATCCAATCAACCAGTGGACATCTATTGATAATAAATTGGTGGAAATTATTATTTTTTATTATTTTACAAACAGTATTACTATAGTTTTATACAATTAGCAGTTCAATCCACCGCACCTTGGGCTAAAACGTAACAGAACAGAAGCACATCAGTTCACAAATACTCACTATGCATCATTCTGTAGGACATAATCTTGCTGAACGGCTCCGAGCAAACGATTAGAATACGCCCCGGCATCGTAGTTACGAGCCGTCAATGAGGATTTCCCAGGAGGCCTCGAACGCACCATTCAGTGTTCGTGATGATTCTGGCGTCCATCAAACCTGACCTCGGCTCTTCCCGCTAACTCCGCGCTCGGTGTAGTCCTATCTGGTTTCCGATCCGCTCGCCCGTATCACCATGACGTTACCCCGGGGGGCTCTTCTGAACGCTCCATTATTGTAGGTGTTAGCGCTCACTCCGGTCTCCATGGCTACCGGGAGATGCGTCGGTGTTGAGGTGACCTTACCTGCTTCCGTGCCATTTTGCGACATGCGAGGAAACCCGGCCTCGGTTACTGACTAATTTGTAAGCACTCTGACGAGACACCGGCGGCTGCCAGCTTTAGGGACAGAATCTGGAAATTGCTCAAAGGTGAGAAACGGCTCATTTTAGTCTGCAAGATTAAAAATAGAGTTTCATTTAACGGGTTTTTACTTGCTCATGCATAAAAATGCCACTGCAATGTTGTTGTACTAATATATATATATATGTGTGTGTGTGTGTGTGTGTGTGTGTATGGTGTGTGTATAGGTCCAGTGTATTGTTAATGTTTTTAAATGGAGATTCAACTCTAAGTACATAGTTATATGCGAAGAGAATACTCAAGAAAGCATATTTTACTTTAGGATATCATTGAAGATTCCCTGCATGAGTCTGTTTATCATTCAGTGTTAATATACTTTTGTATTTCAATTTACATGCAATATTTCTATAATGATCAATATGTAAAATTGCGGATATGATTCAGGTTAAGAGGATTTCATAAACCGGACAGTTGTGAATACTTGACAGTATTGTTGTTGTAAGTGAATATTGTCATAATTCTGTATTTATTTTAGAGCGTTTTAGTCTTCTTTTTTTATTGGAGTCCCGGGAACTGTCAGACATTCCCCAAGGGAAGCAACGTAGACCAGGCTGACTTCAGCTCTCATCACCGTCTTGTTATATCACTAAATTATTAAAAATCGCCAATTATGAATTATTCATCGGTAGAAAATGAATAGGCGCCCGCTTTTCAACCTTCCGTTGCAGTTCAAAACCAAACGCGCTCATGCACTCTCAACCGAAATGCAAGTCACCCTGAATAAGATTTAGTGGAAATGTATTCGATGCGAATGCCCTCGAAAAGCAAAACGCACGTCGTCTGCACACTACGGTCAATTTTAACGTGTTATTTTTTTAATGCAGCGCAATGGCAGCGTATTTATGTTCTAACCTCGGCCTCGCTAGATGGCACAAATTCTTGCTTGGCTAACATGACACAGCAAATGTGGCAGCAGTTTGGCCTAGTTGCTGTCACACGGGACAATAGTCTTGTGCTGGGTGCGTGCGATTGGTCTGTGGTCTGTTTAATGATTGGCTGCTGCGGGGGAACGGCTGTCGAGTATCTGGGAGGTACTGGATGTGCGTCTGGCAAAGCAGCTGTCTCCTACCTCCTCTTCGGGACGCCTGAGCAGGCTTCATTAAGAACACCCTCCGCACTTATGCAAATTATAACACAAGCGATCAGCCCCGTTACTCGGCTTATTTACCGTTACACTTTACATATCTCACGGAAAGAGGCAAACCTTAATATACACACAAAAATGAACGCTTTGATGCTGCGCATTCGTTCGGAGCAGATTATGGGTTTCAAGCAGAGGCGCAATTAGTGCCGGAGTTGAAACCAAAATTGCCGGGTGATTAAACCTTAACTGTTGAGATTTATTAAAAGAGCTCAGAATGGGTTTGGATGCGCTCACGCCGGACCAATGCCAGCCTAAGGTTGCGTTGAAGCGGCAGACGAACGCTTGTTTGCTGCAGCAGTTCTTTCAGCCTCCGTTCGACTGACTCCGCAGAGCCATGTTTTGCTCATGCGGCAGCATTAGGCGCGCTGGACGTGCTGACCTAGAATCTGCTCGCAGAAGAAAGCCCAGAAGCAGGGCTCTCTCGGTCAATCATTAGAAGCCAAACGAGTTGAGCAGATGAGTTTGGACTGACCTGCGAGGGAAAGAGGGAGCCACGCCCCTGTTATTGTGCTGCTTTATTTTTTCGGGCGACCCGTGCAAACTCACAATTAGCGAATGACCCACATGTGCATAGATCGGGGCTGTTTCGCTTTTAGTGTAACTCATAAATGCAGGGTCTGGTGATTTCTAAAGCATTTAGGTATTGCTGACATGAAACTTCAAGCAGTTTCAGCTGTGTTTAGAGTAGTGCTGTCAAACGATTAATTACATCCAGAATAAAAGTTATATATATATATATATATATATATATATATATATATATATATATATGTATATGTCTGTCTGTGACTATTTATTACGCAAATATAAATACACACATGCATGTATATGTTTAAGAAAAATATGTTGTTTATATATTAAATATATTTAAATAATTTATATAGACATAAACAAATACATGTAAATATTTTCAAAATATATTTTATTTTTATTTATTAATAAATAATAACTGACATTTTTTTTAATCTGTCTCCTAAAACTTTTTTTTGTCATATAGTTAGTGGAAAGACTCTGCGTTATTATTTTAGCTCGTATTTTTTTTTCTTTTGTTTGTTGAAGTTTTAAGACAAAATTATTATGTCATTGTTAATTTTCATTGTAATCGAAGGAAATCGATTGACGCAAAGCCATCGTTGCTGACATGTTATTAAACCATAAATTAATTTGATGCCAAATTAACTTTTATTTTGGGTGTACTATACCCAATTCAAATGATCACTAGCCAATATGTATATTGCATGTATGTATTGCAATGCATATCGTGACAATATATTGACACACCCCTATTTTTTTAAATGAAAAATATCAACTGGCCTTAATCTACATCTGATGCTAGCAGAAAATAGCAAGCATTATATGTTGGGTCAGTGGCTGTGATGGATCAGTAAGCTAAAAAAATCGATGGAGCGCATATTTGGATGATTTCCGCTGTGCATTTCTCTTCTGGCCATTTGCATTACTGAATCCTCTTTTGCACATCCTCTTTCGTCACTAGGTTATCCTCTCGTTCGCTCTGCAGTGTGCTGCACGTTTAACGGAAAGTGAAAACCAAAAGTGCTTTAATTGAAACGATATTACAGCAGTGGTATTATAGAGCTGTTTTAATCCGTGTTTCTTAATTATGCGCGTCAGTTTTGCGTCAAATGGTGCGATATCAGAATCGCGATCACCCCCCCGATCGAGGGGTCAAAGTGAGGTCGCGCACTGACTACAGCCTGCTTTCCTTCCTCGTGTACAGTATGCTGCCATGTGAAAAGAAAACGAGGAGGTTATTTATTCTGGGGAAGGGCTGGAGGGCACTTTGCTGTGACTGCGTGTGGAGAGAGGCGGCGTTCCTGCATAATTCAACAGCCTTTCACGGAATAATGTTTAATAAACTCCCTTCTTGCTCGTTTCCTGTGAAAAGCACGGACGTAAATGATGCATTGCCAATATTTTGCCCCGTACGCATATATTTATGCGATATTACAAAATCATTTTACAGCGTTAAAGATCTGCAGAACGTTTGTTTTTTTTTAGATGCCATCTGCATGTATTTTATTGCACCGATGACTTGTTCCTGTTTGATGCGAGCTGCTCAGGCATTGCTATGACATCCGATCCTGTATTTGAGAGGCCAGTGTAGTGTATAGGGTTACCACGCGGGCGCTTTGTAGCAACGGTCCATCAGTGCTACCCATGGTGTTGGGAAACGGTCCCTATTGTGAGCGTGTAACTGATAACTGTCCATCTCTGGTAATGTTTCACTGATAACAAAACCAGCTGTTTTTATCATCCTTGCTTTCTATATGCTTTTTCCAATTTTCATAAATGCATCATTTTTGGTTCAGGCAACACCGTCTTTTATCTCACGTGCATTTTATACATTAAAACGCAACTCTCGCGAATCATTTCTGTGCTTCTGGATTCGACGGCCCCTCTCGTGAACCGTGTAGGAGGTAGCTTGAAGTTCACCTCGAGTAACGGTGAAAGCGATGAGAATAAGCTTTTGCTGGTATTTATATCTAAAAACGTGCGTAGAATTCGAGATCTAGATCTAAACGGTTTCGATTTAGGTCCTGCGTGATGGGTTTCGCCGTAAATATGAGCTGATGTGCTTACTCCTAGATGCTTGTGATTTCTCTGCAGTTTCCCAAATGGTGATCGAGGAGGTGAACGTGTTACAGACCCAGCTTGAGATCGAGAAATCGTGCCGGGAAAATGCCGAGGCTCTGGCTACCAAGGTGTTTGACCAACATTACCGTACTCCTGTTTGATTAGAAAAGCTGGTAACACTTTATCATAAGGTTCCATTTGTTACCATCAGTAAACTAAAATAGTTCATATAAACTAACAATGAGTAACGTAACTATTGTAATTAGAAATATATCGGTGTTGAACACAAATGTAGAGATTTTTTGCAGAACGTACTGGCTGTGAATTTGAATTGAGGTCATGATTTATTGATTCATTTTTCATTTCTGTCAAATTTTGGCACAGTGTAGCAAATATACAGTCAGTAAAAAAGCAATTATGATGACTTTACTGAGATTTTTTTTTTTTTTGACATTTTACTGGATTACATTAAATGTACAATAAAAAAGCATAGTTTAAGTAAAAATGTAAATAAACCAAATTACTAAAATCTGTTTTAACTGTTATTTCGGTGAAAACCCATCTAATGCGTGCCGTCAATGTTATTTTTTTAAACAGTATTTTACTGTAAATGTCCCATTAGATTACGTCCGTTGACCAGTTTTTACTGTATTATTTTACTTTTACTGTAAAACCTTTTTTCATTCTTTTTTCGTAGCGCAAGCGCGGATATGGTAAATGGCAATAATAATAATTAGGCCCGTGATGATAACTGTAGTTAATAATGTGGACCTCTTTCAGCTGAACTGTGAGAACAGGAAGCTGAAGTATTTGAGCCTGTCCTCACGGCCGTGTCTGGACGAGCTGCTGCCCAGCATTTCCGACTGCATTTCCCTAGAAGAAGAGACAGACACCCAAGAACCCGGCTCCGATCCTTTTTCGCAGTATAAGCAGCAGGTCAAAGGTAAGCACAGAGTTAGCTGCAGCTTTAAAAAAAATGAACGCGTTTCATTCGAGAAGCATCCACTGCAGCTTCAGATTTTTCCACAGATCTCCAAGAAACGGTGAGTTCTCTGCTGGAGGAGAAGAAGCAGTTGACCTGTCAGCTTCAAGATCAGCAGAGACAGATAGAGGAGCTGACGGCGCTCGTGAGTGGCAAAGCAACTCTTTTCAGGCTCGGTGGCGGTGAATGGGGGCTTAGGCGGTGTTTTAACCTGTTCGTGAATAATGAATGAGCTTGAAATGAAGCCTTAGTGACCCGCTGAAGGGATACCGGGGGAACAATGTCCAATATAGTTCGATGGTTTCTCAAACATGTGCCTCGTTTTCGTTTACAGACCGAAAAGGAGCAGGCCGAGATGAAGGAGCTTTACAAAACCGTCGAGCAGCAGAGCAAGACCATTAAGAGGTTCAACAGGGGTGAGTTTGGGTCGCTTCATTTGTGAAGCGACAGTGCATCTGCGCGTGTGCTTTCCAAGAAGATTAATGCTCCCCGCCGGCCCACTCACTACCGGCCGCACGTCACAGTCCCCGATCAAATTATCTGTAAAAGATTCACCACAGGAAGCCCCTCTCTTCCAGCTGGGGGTGATGCTCTCTGCTTTGACGTCCTCCCGGCTCCCTCTTTGCTCACTGGTGTTAATTACTTGGATACTGGAAACCGCATAGCTCAAGTCAAACACTTGACTCATCCTGCACGTGCTCAACGTTTAGTGGATTTCATTTTTTACATGAAAATTTTGCCTATACATGAAATCTGATGGAAGTAGCCATGATGTAAAATAGGTGATATATGCAGACATGTGATTGTATTTTAGCATCTACTAGATAGATAGATAAATTGATAGATGTTTACGTGTAAAGGCACACAGATACTTAGAGCTTGGAACCAAGAGTGAGTTCTTTTTGAACCAGCTTTTTGTTTTATGAGGAAAAATGCCGTGACAGTGAAGATACAACACAGCAATTTCTATTATGAGCTGGTTCTTTTTTCGTAAAGAAAATGTCTGGAAGGCTACCTTTCTGTTTCTACCTTTTAAAATTTTGAGGGTCAGTAAAAAACTGTATTTGAAGATTTGAAAATATTTGAAAATATTTGAAAAAGTCTCGTTTTCTCCATAAGGCTGTATTAATGTAATACATTTATTTATCCAGTAATTTACATTTTAAATAACTGTCTTATATATATATATATATATATATATATATATATATATATATATATATATATATATATATATATATTTTTTTTTTTTTATATTGCAAAATATTAATTAAATTTAATTAAATATAAATATTAACTAAAATGATGATCTCTTTCTGGGTTATCTGATGAACAGGAAGCTCAAATGAACAGTGTTTATTATTAATTGCAACATTATAAATATCTTTACCGTCACTTATTTTGAGGAAAAGTATTTATTTTTCTAAATTACCGACATCAAACTTTTGCGCAGTAGTGTATGGTTCCCTAAAGCATTACTTTTTATTCAGCATATCTGTTTAGTATAGATAGATCCAACTATTTTTCACAATTATTAATGTAAAAGTAGAATCAGTACATTCCTTAGCATTTGTGCTGTCCATAGAATAATCTGTGCCTGTAATGCAGTCTTTTAACGATTTAACCAGGTTTCTTGCTTTATTATAACTAACCGGCCGTCTTGGTTTATCTCTAGTGTCTATGATGGCCACTCATGAGTATGAAAACATGAAGGAGCAGCTGGATTTGGAGCAGAGCCTCAGGCAGAAAGCAGAGACCTATGCACATGAGGTACAAGACAATAAAACTTAAGTCCCTGCTGTGACAAACTGTGACCCGGTGACCTCAAAATCCAACCCAAAGACAAGAAAAACGTATTTATTGACTGATGAGTGTGAATTGTCCTCGACTGCCTGCATCCCAGCAGTATGTCTGATACCTTTAAACAGCTAAATAATAAAGATGAAGTTGTTTTCTAATGCCCATCTTCTCCCGTAGATGATGGTGAAGCAGAAAGAAGCAAACAGACAGAGCGTGATTCTCCTGCAGCAGGCAGATCCCGGCCTTCAGCTGCTCAAAGCTTTAGAAGACGTGGCCAGCGTGACCAAAACATTAGAAGAAGAGAGATTACAGCACCAAGACAAGGTAGGTGAAATTCAATTCGAATTTTAGAAGTGCAAAACTGCAGCACAGGTTTCGGTTTTATTACGTAACGACAAAAAAACCCCATCAGTGAAAGTTCAACACAATAAGCCTAATCATAACTTGCATGAAAGGATTAGACAACGGAATTAAATTGACTAAACCCCTTTTCAGTGTGCCGAATCCTTTCATAAATAATAATCCCCTAATATTCGTTATTATTCGTTATCTCAAACAGAGCATTTCGTACTGTAAATTGATGTAAGAATTCAGTTTAATGACCGGTTTTATTTTTTGGGGGCCAGATTTAGTAACAGCTTGCACAAACCGTACCGGAAGGATTTACTGAACACTTTCAGGGATAAAAAAGACATGGCTGTCGGAGAAGAGTATTTAACCGAAGCGCGATAGGTTTGCGATTAACACATTTCTGGTATTTGTGCCATTATTTAAGTCCATAACTTACAAATTGTAGTCTGTTACTGATTCCAAATGATTTTATTATTAACTAGTGCTGTCAAATGATTAATAGCATAGCAAATAAAGGTTTTTGCTTACGTGATATATTCGTGTATATATTTATGCTTTTATTATATAGCATATGTTTAAGAAATACGTACATGTATATATTTATGTTTTTATCGTTTATATCGTATTTAATTTATAAACGTGACATTTTATAAAATATATACATGCATATGTGTGCGTTTATGCAGACTAAGTATACACTCTACACACACACGCATTTTATGCAAACAAACCAAAAATATTTCGAATTATGCAATAGCTTTATTTTCACTCTACAGCTGTACGACTTAATTAACATAATCCATTATATTGCAATTTTTAGGTAATTAGGTTACTCGTGCCCTATTACGCTTCAGGAAACAAAGTTGAGTTTTTCGCCTCTGCAGTAACACGCAGTATTTTTCAAACCACATTAAATGACAAACACACATGGGCGCCAGGCTCAACACAACCTCAGCTGTATTAAATCAACGCGAATCTCAAAGCACCAGAAGAGGCATCCGGAGGAGATTAGGAGACTCGTTCGGCATCCGTCTGTCATAAATACAAGCCACAGACTGTATAAGCAGGGCATGAGGTGGGTTTCGTGCAGTGACAGGATTGCAGCATCGCTGGTCCTGCTTTTGGTGGGTCATCGGTCAATATACAGTCTGACCCACAACTGAAAACCAAAGAGCATGGATCCTCACTTCAGACGTCACGCAATCGATAGGCTGTGTTAGCAAAGCCATGTTTGCCGGTCAGCCTGTAAATATGAACTCATTCTCTACCAAAGTCAAGGGCGTTTAACTTTTGGCACCAGTTTGGGATCTATTTGAGTTCACCGCACCAATCCAATCCAAACATGAGACAGATCTCCACGGAGACAAACCGTTTATGGGAACTTAATATATTTATGATTTCCTAAAAAACCTGGGAAGTCGGGGGTGTTCAAAATACTTGGGTCAGGGCAAGACGGTATTTTGATTGGCTTTTTGACTAAATTCAGTCTCTTTTCTTACGGTTGCGAGTTTATATTTCACAGTTCTGACTTTATGACGCACTGTTGCGTGGGAAGAAAACTCACGGCTGTCAGAACCGTGAAATATGAAGACGCGCTCGCAAGGAAATAGTCGCTTTTTTCTTCAGAATTGGATTTTATAACTATATCTAACAAATCGGAGAAAAAGATGTAGACACGCAATTGTGAGAAAGGAAATCTACTTTATACTATATTTCTAATTACATTTTTTTATTATTTTGTGGCGAAAATTGGCTTCTGTAAGATGTCGATTTTCCTTTTCTGCATAAAATTTCTATTAAGATTCTCTACATGTACAAAAAGATGTATGAATTAGGAGTGTTTTTGCCTTTTTGTGTTTTTCTGAAATTTATGAAGGTGCTGTAAATTAAATAATGTATTACATTGTAATTGTACAGTACTATGGTATTTTATACATGCAACTTAGATAGATAGATAGATAGATAGATAGATAGATAGATAGATAGATAGATAGATGATAGATAGATAGATAGATGATAGATAGATAGACAGATAGATAGATAGATAGACAGACAGACAGATAGATAGATAGATAGATAGATAGATGGATAGATACATATAGATGATAGATAGATAGATAGATAGATAGATAGATAGATAGATAGATAGATAGATAGATAGATATAGATACATATAGATGATAGATAGATAGATAGATAGATAGATAGATAGATAGATAGATAGATAGATAGATAGATAGATAGATAGATAGATAGATAGATAGATAGATAGATAGATAGATAGATATAGATAGATAGATAGATAGATAGATAGATAGATAGATAGATAGATAGATAGATGATAGATAGATAGATAGATATAGATAGATAGATAGATAGATAGATAGATAGATAGATAGATAGATAGATAGATAGATATAGATAGATAGATAGATGATAGATAGATAGATAGAGATAGATAGATAGATAGATAGATAGATAGATAGATAGATAGATAGATAGATAGATAGATAGATAGATAGATATAGATACATATAGATGATAGATAGATAGATAGATAGATAGATAGATAGATGGATAGATAGATGGATAGATACATATAGATGATAGATAGATAGATAGATAGATAGATAGATAGATAGATAGATAGATATAGATAGATAGATAGATAGATAGATAGATAGATAGATAGATAGATAGATAGATAGATAGATGGATAGATAGATATAGATAGATAGATGATAGATAGATAGATAGATATATAGATAGATAGATGATAGATAGATAGATAGATAGATAGATGGATAGATACATATAGATGATAGATAGATAGATAGATAGATAGATAGATAGATAGATAGATAGATAGATAGATAGATGATAGATAGATAGATAGATAGATAGATAGATACATAGATAGATAGATAGATAGATAGATAGATAGATAGATAGATAGATAGATAGATGGATAGATAGATGATAGATAGATACATAGATAGATAGATAGATAGATAGATAGATAGATAGATAGATAGATAGATAGATAGATAGATAGATAGATAGATAGATAGATAGATAGATAGATAGATTTGTGTTCCTGATTTTCCTACTCATTTGACACGTGCATTCAACTTGTAAACACATTTGTCCCGTCTTGAACTCACTATATGTCTCATTTGTTTGCAGGTAAAAGCTCTAGAGGCTGAACTGGACGAATGCGCTTTGCGTAAGCAACTAGTTCAACTGCAAAGACAAATGGAGGTACTAGACGAAGAAAAGAAAGAGACTGAGGGACGACTGCAGGAAGAAGAGAAGAGAAGCACTCTTTTGGAACAGAAAGGTAAAACTTAGGATGACTTTAAATTAGGGCTGCAAAGTGTATATTTATTAGGCACAGATCAATGCACACGCATACAGTATATATTTAGAAAATATTTCCATGTATTTAATAGTGCTGTCAAACAATTCGTCACAACTAATCGCATCCAAAATAAAGGTTTTTGTTTACATAATATATTTGTTTGGACTGTCTATATTTATTTATTACGTATATATAAAATACACACACGTACAGCATATATCTTTAAAAAAATTATATATTTATATTCCTATGTTATATTATATATAAATATATTTAATAAATAAACATAGCATAATTTTCTTAATTTTCTTATTTTTTCTTAAAATTCTTAATTTTTCATAAATTTCTTGTTTGTATTTATACATACATAATAAATATTCACAGTATACACACATTATTCCCATCTATATTTATATTCATGTATATTTAATATAGAAAAATTTTAAATATTTAATATATTTACATGCACGTGTGTGTATATATATTATGACATAAACAAACACCTTTATTCTGGATGCAATTAATACCGCTTAATCATTTGACGGCACAAATATTCACACAAATCTTTTGAAAAATATATACACGCATGTGTGTTTTTGAGTGCTTTGCATTTGAAGGAGAACAGAGAATTCAGTCGTAAACCGCAGTGACCCACATACAGTAACATCCAGCATCCTTTTGTCGTTTGTCACAGTTAAAGAGCTGCAGGAGGAGAGGAGGAGCTGTGCGTCAGGCCCCTCCCGGGACGGCCCTGCCCCAGCCCCTCCCCTCAACCGCCTCCCCCTCCTCCGCCCCCGCCCCTCCGCCTCCCCGCCTCCTCCCTCCCGCTGTAACCCCCTCAGGTAACGCCCCACGCCGTCATACACGGTCATTAAGAGCCGCGCCGTTTAACGCCTAAATACATCTGTCTGTTCACGGCAGCTCTCTCATCGCCATCATGAGGAAGTCCTCCAAGGGGGGTAAAGGAGCCCCCAAACTAGAGCAGGCCCCAGGTGAATGTCCCTACGGTGTATTTTGATTATTATTATTATTATTATCGTTATTATTGGTATCCGGACGAACCCGTTCTCTTTGCACGCAGCGAATGAAGCCGTGGACGACGTCAAAGTCAAAGCCGTCAATGAGATGATGGAGAGAATCAAACACGGCGTGGTCCTCAGGCCTGTGAAGAGCCAGGACACTAAGGTGAGGTCGAGTCGAATTGGCCACACCCAACAGGATGTTGAATTGGATTGACAGGAAGAGGAATTCGAAAGGAAATTCGAAGAAATGCAATAGTTTGAAGGTTTCCGTTTGCTGTTCATTGGCTCCGTTTTGAACACTTTGAGCTAAATGTAGCGTTCTGTGAAGTGTTTTTCCTTCGTGGACTATAAAATAAAAACGCATTTTTTAAATGTAACATAAATACAAATACGTTGAAATTTTCGGGCATTCGCACTAGCGCTCAAAGCTTTGTGTCGGTGCTTTTTTAATTCTTTTAAACATTTGTTAATTGATTTATTTTGCGCTCAATCGATCTGATAAAACGAGCAGTCACAGAAATAGCGTGAACTATTATTAAAATGTCAGATAATCCGATATATTGTAAAATGTAATTTATTCCTGCGTTCAAAGCTGGATTTTCTGCATCAACACAGTCTTCAGTGTCACACGATCCTTCAGAAATCATTATATTTTGATGATCCGCTGCTAAAAACATTATTATTATAATCTAAACGTATTATTTCCAGTGTTGAAAGCAATTGTTATGATTAATATTTCTCAAAAGAACGGCATTTAGGTGAAATATAAATCTTTTGTAGCATTATACATGTTTTACATGTCACATTATTATTATCGTACCTCATTTTCAATGTGCTTGATAAAATACAGTAAAAGTTAAAATATTATAAAAAGTCAACTGAAAGCACTGCTGTTCAGTTATATTGAATTTCAGTCATTCTCATTTTAAATTGAAATGTGTGTGTGTGTGTGTGTGTGTGTGTGTGTGTGTGTGTGTGCACTGATTGATGATCTGTTATGTTTTCTCTCGTCTGTAACATCATCTGCTGACCTCGTTGTTTCAGAGATTTGGCACAAAGGTATGTTCAAATCACAGATCTCCTTTACAGTGTTCACAGTCACGCCGCTCTGATACGATCACAACAACTCAGCACCATTTGGTCAATATAAAGAAAGGCCGCTCATTAAAGCATTTCGTGTATAGACTGATGGGTCGAGAGAGGATCCATCTTATTTAAGTTATTGATGGGCGAAGCCACGAGACGATCCTGAGGCTCAAAGGGGCCGTATCACTTCTGATCAATAGCTATAGCCCTCACTTTACTCATTGCCTTCTTCCCATTTTGCTGCATGGACATTCACTTTTGGTTTGGCCTTTCGGAAATAAACTTTAAAACATGCTGTAGCTGCTTTTTAGCCATTTAGGTTTTTTGCAATGTTTTGGTGATCTATATCACCAGTGTTATTTTATTTGATAGTTTTTTAATAATATTTTCAACGAGTTAAATGTGTTTTTGTAATTTATTCTACTTTTTGTCTTTTAATAATTCTATGTATAATTAGAATTTTAGTAATTTTACTAAAACTTGAATACAACATTACAATACTTGGCAACATTTCTCATTTTGCAAGTTAATATAATATTTATATATATATATATATATATATATATATATATATATATATATATATATATATATATATTCAGTTGCCAGAGCTTTTTATTATAATGTGATGATTTGCCGCTCAAGAAGCATTTATTATTAATAATGTTGAAAATAATGATGATATTTGCTCAAACCGTGATACATTTAATGTACAGAAAGCTTTTTTATTATTGTTTTAAATGTGTCACCTTTGCCTAAACACTGTTATTATTATTATTATTGAGTGTGATATGTGTGATTCATGCAATTCATGCAGTAAAAATAAACAGCTAACTTAAAACTAAATAAAAATATTTCAAGTAAATTCTACTTTTCAGATCACCCTTCTGCATAATTGCAACTCAAACACTGAATTTAAAAGAAATTGATTTATTTCAATTACTTGACGTGGCAGCATTTCCATATTTATTTTGAATCTGCTATTCATGTAATGGTTTAGCTTCATTTCGGTCACTAGCGCAGTTTTTGTAGTTAAACGGAGTCTGTTCCTGGCCCTCAGCAGCCGAGCCCCGTGGCGGTGGCGGCGGCGGCGGCGGCGGTGGAGGAAAAACAACAGGAAAGTGCAATGGAAGAGCTGAAAGGGATTCTGGTAGGCATGCCATTCAATCACTACTGATCCACAGATCACAGAAAGTTTGCATTTGATCAGAAATACCAGATTGCAAACTTCGTTCTCTTTTCTTCCCGAATCTGCAGGAGACGGTGAAGAAAAGTCCCAGCCGTGGTTTCCAGGAAGTGGTTCACGCTAAAAAGGACAGCGAACTGGAAGTGATTCTGAGGAGGAGACGCAAACAGGCCTGCGATCCGGACGCAGAAGGCACGAGGATAAACCCCAGCCTACAACAGCATACGAAACACGCACATCGTTTAACCCCTGGACCACAAAACCAGTCATTATATTTATATAAACTGGGATATGTACATAATCTGAAAGCTGAATCGCCTTGAAAGTTGTCCAAATGACTTCTTAGCGATGCACAAAATTATTCCGTAATATATTAATGATATCAACGTGCTAATGATTTTTTGGCATAATAGAAAAAAAATGATTATTTTGACTACAAATACACCCCTGCTTTTGTACTCCAGGGTCGCTATCTATTTACCATTTCAACAGGAAGTGTGACGTTCTCCATCCAGACGCTTTTTAAAATAGGTTTTAGTTCACGAGAATCTCTCCTCTGTCGCTCTGTAGACGACGGGCAGCTGAGTAAAGTGTCCTCGTCGAACAGCCTGAACGGCCGACACAGTTCTGACTCCGGCAAAGACACAGAAGGGCCGGGCAGCAGCTCTCTGTCGGGCAGCGAGCGCGGATCGAGAACCAGCTCAGACTCGGGCCGAGAGCCGGCCGCCGAGTCCAAAGGAGCCGCTCAGACGGACGGCGTCCCCAGAGCTCTCTGTGAGAAAGAGTCCGCCGAACCGGTCGCCAACGGGTGCTGTTCAAGGTAAGGTGACGCCATTCGGTGGACCGCAAGGGAAATGAAACTTCAAGACGTAGATGAGTTTGTCCTGTTATGAAAACAGGTTTGGAGTTATGCAGCTTTTTATCACTTGCTCACCGACGGATGCTCTGCAGTAAATGGGTGCCGTCAGAATGAGAGCGGATAAAAACATCACTGTGAAAAGATTCATTTATCGTCGCATTTACCTTTAAACCATCCATAACAAAACTTTAAGTCAATCTCACATCAGAATACATTCACGTATTTGTTTAGAAAGCATTTATCTGTTTTTGCTTGTAAATAATGTTTGATCTGTGCATCTTTCTTTGCTGATTAAGGCAGCTTTTTCACTGGAGAAAGTCATTTTTTTGAATTATGGACTGATTTTTCATGCACCTGTCAATTTTGAGAATTTTGGCTTTTGTGTTTTTTAAGACTAGCGGGGAAAAAACATCCAAAAGACACTGTTGAGTGTTTAACTTTATCTATTCGTTTACAATACATATTTTTAAAAGCCGTTTTCTCCTACACTGAGCCACAGATCTCCACTTCAGGAGCACTTACACACACTTTACATTTTTAATCCCGTCTATAACCTAAAGGTTTTTACAGAGGGATTTGTTCATATATAACCGACTTGGTTATATACGAGTGTATTCTGTCGCTTCTGAGTATTCTCTGAATTATGGAGGGACAAAATTAGATTTTTTTTTCACTCTAACGTGACAAAAAAATGAAACAAGAAAAAAAATTTGAAACTGTTTTTTGTACCGAAAATGTATGCAAAGTCGGCATACATAATTAAATGATGACGCATTTGCATATTTTAACCTAACATTGAGAAAACATGCAATAAAAAAAAATGACACATTTGCATATCTAAACCTAACATTTAAAAAACATGCAATAAAAAAATGACACATCTGCATATCTAAACCTAACATTTAAAAAACATGCAATAAAAAAATATGACACATTTGCATATCTAAACCTAACATTTAAAAAACATGCAATAAAAAATATGACATCTGCATATCTAAACCTAACATTTAAAAAACATGCAATAAAAAAATGTTTAAAAATAAAAAAAATTTTTTTTTGCAATTATCAATGTAATCCATGGACTTGGTAAGTAAGGTGATAACTTTGACGGCACCCATTCACTGCAGAGATGATGCTACATTTCTCCAAATCATTTCCAGTGAGAAAAAAAAACCCTAGATGGTCTGAGAGTGAGGATTTTTACATATTTTGCTACCTCCAAAACTTTAAGGCCGTTACCCGTCTTGCCAAATGTTAACCCCATATTTACATATATAAATATTGCATGTTAAATTGTCATCCGTTTTTGCTTATACTCTTACAATCAGTGAAATGAAGGCCGGCGATGCAGAGAAGTGGATCAGTCACACGGACGCGAGCGGCGACCTGCAGACCACCATCAGCTCCTCCGATGCACAAAGCCCCGATGCAGCAAACAGTAGCACAGACGCCGAGTGTTAACGGCAAGCAGCGCTGCAAGGACGGCTGCATTATTTGCACAAAAAAAAAACACGCTTTCTAAATTAGTTCGTTAAAAAAATTCAACCGTTCATGCTTTCAGCGAATATAGAAAGATCATTACTTGCAGCTTTTTTTTCCCGTTCGGTGTAAATGTGCAGTACACGGAGACGTCGGTCACACGCTTCGGAGTCATTGTAGTTGCCATCTCGGATTCACGGATCCGAGTCACGAACGCAAGCAAGGAAACCTTTACCGATGAAGAGTGTCGTTTCTGTGCCACTAGCAGCATCCTGGAGAAACGATTGGCCGACGGTCCCGTTCTTCTCGATTCACCGGAGCAGAAACTCACGGATGTGCTTTGCAGTCCCCTACATATCGTTCCCGAAAGGAGATATTTTGAGTCAATGGGGTCCAAAAACACCACAAGACTGACTTTCATTCTATCCTTTTGAGCTTTTCCCACGCCGACGAGTCAAATTGAGTCCAAATTGACGACACTGGCTCATCCCGAGATCAGGACTGTTTGTTTTAACCAGATGCCGCTAGTGGCACAGAATGTACTTCGGATTCGATGCAAAGCAGTTA